>NC_141616.1:9966091-10146139 GCF_047967505.1 Dipteris shenzhenensis
TGCCTCACAAGAAGCAAAGCATGCAGATTTGTACTCGGCCTCGGTAGAAGAAAGAGAAATTGTGGGTTGCTTCTTGCTGACCCATGACACAACTCCAGATCCAAGTGAGAAACAATAACCTATCACTGATCTCCTGCTGTCCACATCTCCTGCCCAATCCGAGTCACAGAATCCGGTCAAGATGTTGCCCTTGGTATAGGTGATGCCATAATCAAGTGTGCCTTTGATGTATTTCAGCACCTACATCCCTGCCCTCCAATGGTTCTCCTGGGGCTTATTGGAAAACCTGCTTAGTACACTAGGCACAAAACTGATGTCCGGCCGTGTGTTGCACAAGTAAATCAAGCTACCCACAAGCCTTCTATACTTCGCTTCGTCCACCAGTGGTGATGAATCCTCGTTTGAGAGCTTCGCATCAACCTCCATAGGGGTACCAACTGTCTTGCACTCAGCCATGCCAAATGCCTTCAGTATCTCTCCAGCATACTTCAGCTGTGAAAAGAAGATCTGTTTCGGCTCCTGCCAAACTTCAATTCTCAAACAGAAATGCATCAGTCCGAGGTCTGTCATTTCAAACTCTCTTCCTAGCAAATGCTTCATCTGTGAGATCTTCTCTTCATGGTTCCCTATTATGATAAGGTCATCCACATAAAGGACCACGATCATACACTTGCCTCCTTCTCTGAAGATATACAAATTTGCATCAGATGGGCTCCTCTTGAACCTGTTTTGTAGAAAGTAGGCATCAATTCGCTGGTACCACGCTCGTGGGGCTTGTTTTAGCCCATAGAGTGCCTTCTTCAGTTTGCAGACTTTACCTTCTGAACTAGGGATCTCAAAACCTGGTGGTTGTTCCACGTATACTTCCTCCTTGAGATCTCCATTCAGAAAGATGGATTTCACATCCATCTGAAACACAGGCCAACTTCCCTAGGTAGCTAAAGCCAAAACACTGCGTGAGAGTGCTCTCAACGGAAGCAAGAACGGAAGAAGGAGAGAGAGAGACAGAGAGCCACACAAGTTTTGGTGGGTGCAGAACCACCCTAATCTTCTTTTTCATTCATTTATATATGTGTTTGAGTATTGTACATAACTGGGGTTAAGGCACAGTGACCTTTAACCCCCACAACCTCCCACTTAAAGGACAATGTGCCTTTAAGGGAGAACAACCAGTGAGCATACTATCCAATGCCCATCAATACACGACAATACTCAAACCGCTGACTAGGTAGACTCTTCGTCAGCATATCTGCAGGGTTATCATCTGTATGAACCTTGACAAGCTCTATGCGCTTGTCCTCAAGTACCTTCCTGATGAAATGATACCTGACCTCAATGTGTTTGGTCTTTGCATGAAAGACCGGATTCCGTGCTAGCTGAATAGCACTTATGGAATCACTATGCAATGTCGGTACACCTGTATGAATCCCCAAATCTCCCACTAGCCGATCAAGCCATATAGCCTCCTTGCAACCCTCTGTGGCTGCAACATACTCAGCCTCTGTGGTAGACAAAGCCACGCACTTCTGTGCACGAGACATCCACGACACTGCACCACCTGCAAAGGTGAACACATAACCAGAAGTGGATCTCCTACTATCCACATGCCCTGCATAGTCTAAATCTGTGTACCCAAGTACACGCATGTCTCCTTTACCAAAGCAAATGCACATCTCCTTGGTACCTTTCATGTACCTCACGATGCACTTAACTGCCTCCCAATGCCTCTTTCCTGGATTAGCCATATACCGGCTAACAACTCCCACTGCAAATGCAATGTCTGGTCTAGTAGCTATCATAGCATACATAAGACTCCCAACTGCTGATGCATAAGGAACCTTGGCCATCATGGCCCTCTCCTCATCTGATTTGGGACTATCTGTATGACTCAATTTCACATATGGAGGCAATGGAGTACTCACTGCCTTCCCCCCCTCCATATTGAAACGCTGCAATACTTTTGTAACATACTCTTTTTGTGAAAGCCAAAGGAGTTTCCTACTCCGATCACGCATGATGCGCATACCAAGAATATGACCTGCAAGTCCCAAATCCTTCATATCAAAGGCCTCATGCAACTTGGCCTTTAATGCATCTAGCTCATAAGTATTCTTGCTAGCCAATAGCATATCATCCACATATAGTGCCAGGATTATCAGGCTACTATCCTTAGCCCTTTTAGTGTAGAGGCAGTGATCAATTTCACTCCTTCTGAAACCCTGGGACCGAATGAAAGCATCAAACTTCTGATACCATTCTCTAGGCGCTTGCTTAAGACCATAGAGACACTTCTTCAGCTTGCAAACTAAATGCTCTTTGCCCTTTTCTTCAAAGCCTTCCGGCTGCACCATGTAAATGTCCTCATGCAAATCCCCATGCAAGAAAGCTGTCTTGACATCCATTTGCATAAGCTCCATATCCTCTACTGCCACTAGTCCAAGCATGCATCTAAGTGTGGTCATCTTCACAACCGGAGAGAATATCTCATCAAAGTCCACACCCTTCTCTTGCTTGAACCCTTTAGCAACCAAACGGGCCTTGTACCTAGGCACATCATCACCTGTGACCTTCATTTTGTAGACCCATTTACATGGCAATGCTTTCTTTCCATGTGGCAAAGAAACCAAGTCCCAAGTCTTATTCTTCATAAGTGAACTCATCTCTGATTGCATAGCATACTCCCACTTGCGTTGATCCTCACGCATCATAGCCTCTCTGTAGCAAGAAGGCTCCCCGCAATCAGTAAGCATCACATAGTCTACCCCTGGAACAAACCTATCAGGCGGTCTAGACACTCTAGATGATCTTCTCAAGGGCATTTCAGCTTGCTGTCCCACTTGCATATCAGCCACATTTGGCTCATCATTTCCACCAATAGATGATCCATCATCTACCCTTGATTGTATACCTGTGGGAGTACTTGGTTGTACCATTTCTTGCACATTTGGTGCATGGACAGCTTGCTGCCTATCAACATATGCAGGTGGATTCACATCCTGGAAAGTGATTCTCCTCATTTCCACATCCCTCATGGGTGCCTTATGCATCTTCTTCTCATTGAAGACCACATCATGGCTGCGTATGATCTTCTTTGCTTCTGGATCCCAGAGACGATAGCCCATCTCTCCACTTTCACCATAACCCAGAAAGATGCATTTCCTAGACTTAGGAGCTAGCTTCTTTCGAAGCTCTTTTGGCACATGTGCATATGCCTCACACCCAAATATACGCAAATGAGAGTAAGAGGGCTTCTTGCCACTCCATGCCTCTTCAGGAATACCACCATCCAAACTCTTACTAGGTGATCTATTGATCACATGCACTGCAGTCTTCATTGCCTCAGCCCAAAAACCACCAGAAAGACTTGCATTGGAAAGCATGCATTGCAACCTTTCTTGAATGGTACGGTTCATCTTTTCTGCAATTGGATTTTGCTCTGGAGTACGAGGGGATGTAAGCTCCCTCTTAATCCCACGAGTATCACAGAAATGCTGAAAGTCATGAGAGAGATACTCTCCACCATTGTCAGTCCGTAGGCGTTTAAGCGTTCTACCTAACTGATTCTCAACCAAGGCCAGCCATTTCTGAAATACCTGGAACACATCACTCTTCCGAGCTATAGCATAAGCCCACACTTTCCTAGTTGCATCATCAATGAATGTCACATAGTATTCAGCCCCGCCTAATGACCGTGTAGGCATGGGACCACATACGTCTGAATGCACCAAATCAAGCATTTCAAACTCTTTCTTTCCCCTTCTTTTATGGGCTGATTTAGTCTGCTTCCCATAGAGACAATGCTCACAAAATTCAAAATCAGAGAAACTCAAATGCGGTACATAACCCAAACGGCATAAGAGTTTCATTCCATTCTGGCTCATGTGCCCCAACCTGCAATGCCACAAAGAAGTGCTTGGCTGCTCGGTTATTGCAACAACATGATCAAATACCCCTGATACATGTAAGGGATACAAAGTCCCACACTTGGCACCCCTGGCCAAAAGCATAGAGCCCTTCTGAATTTTCCAACTCTGAAAGCCAAAAGTGGTGTGAAAACTAGCATCATCTAGCTGACCCACTGAAATAAGACTCTTGGTCAGCTTAGGCACATGTCTCACATGTTTCAAAACAAATGCAGACCCATTTGCAAAAGAAAACTTTATGTCACCTGCTCCCACTATGTCACATGCATAGTCATTTCCAAGATGCACACAACCTGTCTTTCCACTGTCATAAGTGGAGAACCATTCCCTATGGGGAGTAACATGGAATGAAGCACCAGAATCCAAAATCCAATCCTGGGAATATGCATCATCTGAAGTGGTAAGCAACTCTGCAGATAAACTAGACATGAAGAGAACATCATTGTCACTATCACGTGTGACTGCATTGATCTCCTCGATCTTCACTTTTCCTTTGTCCTCCCTTGGACTCTCTCCCTTTTGATTTGCACCCCAATTTGCATTCTTTTTCTTATCCTTTTGCTCTCTTTTCAGCTTGTAGCAATCCTTTTTCATATGGCCCTTCTTGCCACAATGGTAACACTCAATGTTCCATGCCCTGGATTTGCTACGAGACTTTCCTCTTTCTTGGGACTTCCCCCTGAACTGTGATCTGCCCCTTTGCACATTTAAGGCTGCATCCTGCTTGTTGCCATCCATAGACTTCCGTCTAATCTCCTCGGCCAACAAGCTACCCACAACATCATCAAATTTCAGTACTCCACCAGGTGCAGAGTTAGTGACAGCTGTACGGAAGGTATCCCATGAGGATGGCAATGAACATAAGAGAAATATTGCCTTAGTCTCCGCATCAAAATTCATTTTCTGAGCCTGAAGCTGGCTGAAAATAATATTGAATTCATTCAAGTGAGAAGCAATGGAGACCCCTTCCTTCATCTGCAGCTCAAACAACCTCTTCATGAGGTAAACTTTATTAGAGGCAGTTTCCTTTTCATAAGTGGCACACAGTTTCTTCCACAAATCTTCCGTAGTCTGCTCATTTACTACTGTGAAATAAACTGACTCTGCAAGATGAAGTCTAATAGTAGACTTTGCTAATGCATCCAACTCATTCCAATCATCCTCAGACATATTTGCAGGCTTAGCTTCAATCCCTGCCAAGGGTTTAATCTGCTTCTTTTGAATAAGCACATCCCTTATCTGTTCTTTCCACAAAGAAAAGTTTGTCCCATCAAACTTTTTAATGCTGAAAAACTCCTTTTCAGGCATGGAAGAGGATGCCATGATGCAAATAAAGCAAAATCCCAAATGCTAGTGCCTGCAAGAGAGAATCACACCAAATACCAGGTGCACCCAAATGTGTATACCACAATAGAGTGAAATATCACCAAAATTCAAAGCTCAAAGCATCAAAAGATGCATCTGACTCATGTGCATATACTATGCATCCATATGAGCAAATCTGGCCCAAAAGAAAATGCCAATAAGTGCCAAATGACTCAAGCATAAACACTGTCCACTGGCATATGCATCAATAATGTCTCATCCAAGAGAGCATAGCACTATCAGTGCATCACCTGCAATGTGTCAAAGCTGTCCCTCAGCTTAAAATAGCATCCATGTGCAAAGCGTCCATAAAAAATAGCATCCCACAAGGCAATTTGGGCCTATCAGCGCATCCAACAAGGACCGCAATGCATCCAAATGGCCTATAAATCATCCACTGCAACCCAATGCATACCACGAATGAGCGCACATTGCTCAAACTGCAACCAGAGTGATCTGCATAAGGTATGCTCAAGAAATCATAGTCCCACGGTAATGAGCGCTACTGAAAATAGAACCTGAGATGCTTCAAAACATGGGCGCCATTGCATAATCGGACTCAGCAAGAAAATCTGCAAATATCTCTCTTCTGCCAGAACTCCAAAATCCCAACCGATGAGTGAGAAATGGGAGTCAACACTTATCCACTGCCATGTGGCATAAATCTAAGGTTTCAAAACCTTAGTATGAAAAATGCATAACAGAGAGACGAAATCGAATACACAGAGATTTATAACTCTGAAAATCCTCCACCGAATCACGCAAGAACTGATAGGTAGGGGTTTTTGGGCATCCGGAACGCAATGGGACAGACGGTTTTGGAAACCGTGGCCTCAATCACTGGGTCCAACACACGGACTGAAAAACGTTTTTGGAAACAGAGCTATCTGTAAACTCCACCGGAGTGCGAATGATGAGCAACATAGAAGTTTTAGGACCTCCTGAGTCCACCGGAACTGACAGATCTGCAAATGGTTGCTCCAAACTTGAGTTCCAACACCCGGGCAAAAAACGCAGGAATTGACACAGTGAGTCAGAAATCCACTGAAATGATCTTAGATTCAAGAATGAAGGTGTTTCCAAGCTCCTGAAGTAATGTGGACACCAAAAGCAAGCAATAGTTGCCTCCACAAGTCAATACGGAGTCTCTGTCATCGAACAGAACAGGGAAAAGCTCAAAAAACGACTTTTTCTTTGAAAGCTCTTAACAGGCTCTCAAAACCACTTCGTAAAGCCAAAGTGACTTTTCCAAAGGTTCCTCCAAGGTCTCTGCACACTCGGATGCAAGTAAAGTCACCCACAAAGCTTCCCACAAAGCTTCTCCTTCCTCCCACAGAGCTGCTGAGCTTCCAAGCATTCACGCACGCTCAGCTAGATCACCCGAGCTCTGATACCAGTTGAGAGTGCTCTCAACGGAAGCAAGAACGGAAGAAGGAGAGAGAGAGACAGAGAGCCACACAAGTTTTGGTGGGTGTAGAACCACCCTAATCTTCTTTTTCATTCATTTATATATGTGTTTGAGTATTGTACATAACTGGGGTTAAGGCACAGTGACCTTTAACCCCCACACTGCGAATTGTGGTTAGTCGAGCTATGGGAGCAAAAGTATATTGATAATCAAAACCATGTACCTGTGCAAATCCTTTTGCCATGAACCGAGCCTTGTACTTATCCAACATGCCATCGGACTTGTACTTGGTCTTGTACACCCACTTGGTTCTGATTACCTTGCGTTTTGGTGGTCAATCCACAAGATCCCAAGTGTTGTTCTTGATTATGGAGCCATACTCCAACTGCATAGCCTCCATCCACCTATCATCACCCCGTGCCTCTTCAAGACACTTGGTTCATCAGCACGGATCACTTCTATCATCAAAGCATAGTTGACCAAATGTTCCTGCACCCTTCTTTGCTCCTCTATTCTCTTGGACCGGCGGTGTTCGGATGGTTCCTCCTTAATGGCTGGAGGTTCTCTGCCATCCAAAAGCTACTTTAACCACTTCGAGAATGGCCATTGCCGTTGTGGTTCTACAGGCTCTTCTTCATCTTCTTTGTATTGAATCCTCCCAAGCACCGTTGGGGGAGTTCGGTCTGCTATTGGTGGTGGTACTGGATGGATATCCTGTCTTGGTTGTCTGGGAAGGAAGCATCCTCCTCCAATTAATGCGGCTGTTCTGACAAGACCACATCGCGACTTACAATTACCTTCTTGGTAACAAGGTTATAGAGATGGTAACCCTTTGCCTCTTCACTGTAGCCCAAGAAAATACAATTTTGGCTCTTCGGTTCCCATTTGATCCTAGTAGCATCAGGGACATGCACAAAACAGTCACATCCAAAATCTCTAAAATGTGCAGCTGAAGGTTTCTTACCAGAAAAGGCTTGCAGTGGAGTCATCCCGTTCACAGCCTTCGTGTAGCTATAATTCAGGATGTAAACTGCAGTGTTACATGCTTCAGCCCAAAAAGTCTTTGGCAAATCTTTCCCTTTCATCATACTCCAGCCCATTTTGTAGATGACGTGCATCTTGCGTTCTGCTACTCCATTTTGCTATGATATATGTGGCGGGGGTTTCTGCCTCTTGATTCCGTGACTTTTGCAGTAACTTTCGAATTTAGTTGATGTGAACTCTCCACCTCTGTTTGATCTCAACTTCTTCACCTTCCTCCCCATTTCTTTCTCGACCATTACATGCCATTCCTTGAACCTACTAAAAGCCTCGTCTTTAGTCTTTAGGAAGTGTATCCATATCCTTCTATTGTAGTCGTCGATCAGCATCATGAAATAGTAGGAACCACCCAAAGCTTCCATCTCCATCTTTTCGTAGAGGTCTGTGTGTACGAGCTCTAGAGGAGCCTTTGCCCTACTGGCCTCTTTAGGAAAGGGATGCTGATGCTGCTTGCCCATCATGCAAGCTTCACATACATCGGGCAGATCTGAAATTTCTGGTAGGTCTGCAATCATTCCACTTTTATGCATCTCCTTCAAAGAACTAAGGTTTAGATGACCAAACCTCTCATGCCACAGCTTAGTGTTCTTCACATCAGCTCGAGCACTAAAAGCTGAGAGTTCGTAGATGTTGTTGCACCGTGTACCTTTACCAATGACCTTCCCTTGAAGATCCACAATCTATGCGCCATTCTTATCGAAGTGAACTTTGAGGTCCCAATCCATGATCGCAGAAACAGACAACAAGTTCCTCTTGATATCTGGCACATAAAGAACATCGGACAACTGTTTTACAACTCCATCTGGCTTGAGAGCAATCGTACCTTTTCCTTTTGTTGGACATTTTGCATCATTGCCGAATGCTACCAGGATGTTATTCCCTACCGGCTGTAGAGAGATATACCAATCCTTCCGATTGGTCATGTGGTGCCATGGACCACTATCAATGGATCCAAGGTTCATCCGCAGGTACATGATATGCCTCCGTGCAAATCTCCTCAATTTCTACAAATAGCTCTATTGGTACTACCTGTGCACTATTGATGGACTCTTTCTTTACTCCGTTCTTCTCATCTACAATCTTCTTTCGGCACTCATTCTGCTTGTGCCCTACCTTGTTGCAATAGAAGCACTTGATCTTATTCTTTCTCTTTTTATCATGAGAAGAAGATGGGTTACCAGATTCCCTACCCTTACCTTTCTTTGATCTAGTCCAGAAAGCTGAATCTTCTCCAGTCCTCATCTTTTGATGCATCTCCTCCTCCAAAAGCATCATGCTGAAATCCTCAAAGTTGAGGGGTGGATTTCTGTTCTGCGTATTCAGCACCATAACAAGACCGTCGTACTTGGTGGGAGAATCCGTATGCACCTTCGTGCTAGATTCTCGCTGGTGATGGTGATGCCAATCGCAGTCATCTAATCACGCAGATTCTTCACCCTGGTGATGAGCTTCTATGCCGCTTCAGACTCATACAACTTCTCATTCGCAAGTTGACTCTCCAGATTCTGAATCCGCATTTGATTCGTGGTCTAGTACTGATTCCTCATGACCGTCCATGCCTCCTCCGCTGTGGTGACATGCTGAATTAACACCATGATGGAATCACTTACACTACAGACAATAGAACATAGCACATCTGCATTTCTTCTTGTCCACATGAGAATCTCATCCACAGTTGGTACTATCTATTGTCCTACATTGGCTAGATTCGCAACTGGCCTCACGTCCACCCCAGTAGTAGTATCCCAAAGCTCATATGCACTTAGGATGGTCTTCATCTTGAACTTCCAGAGTGGATAGTTAGAGCCATCCAACTTTCCGCTTTCGCCGAACGGTGGGATTCACAGTCTTGCGGGTTGGGCCATCTCTCACAATCTGCTCACAAACAGAAACACACTACCAAATCTTCTTGCTAGAGTCCAAACTTTGATACCATGTAAGAAAATAATACAACGTCTGTGCTCAACAGATAACAGGATCTAGTACGCAAGAGAGAAAACCAGATAGTATGGAGAATCAAAAATTTGAGTACTGTAGAACTGATACAATAGATGGTGCTGCCTCCCAGCCATGCGCTCCTATGAAAGAAGCTTCGATGGCAAGTTGGAAATAGTAGAGGACGGAGGCTGGATGCTAAGGAATCAGGGTTTTTGTAGCCAGTGATGAAATGGGCTTCAAGGGCTTGCTCTTACATATCCACCAGTCATAGTCAGTTAGGCTCAATTGGGTGACGCACCCAGTTTGCCCAAAACGGTCGACTGGAAGTCGCTCCCGAAATAGGCCACCGACCACACGATAGAACCAGTGCGCAAAATAGAGCAACTAACCTATGGTATCTGTTCGGCCCATCCGTTCGGCCCATAGCCATTCGGGATCATTTGGGACTCCAAACGGGCCCCACAACCCAAGAGTGGGCTACCCCAGGAAAAGCTTTGTCTACTCTCAGTGCGGTCAGTCATGGGATGCCTTCCCGTACTTGCATGTAGCCTAGTTGGCGGTGTGCCAACTCTATCTGAAGCCGTCCAGCCATCAGGCCACACATGGATGCGTCAATTTTATGAGCAAAAACCTATGAGCAAATTTATACGAGCGTGTTTTTCAAGAGATTTTAAAAATAGTATTTGTTTAGGAAACATGGTTTTTACACTTTTATTTTCATTAGAACTAGATCCCTTTATCATAAAAATATACAAACTAGTCACTCATTCATTTTTACATAACATAAATCTTCTTATTCATAGACATCCCTTTGTACCCTTGTTATTACCTTAAAAAAGTATTGAAAAATAATTCATTTAAGAAACGTCCCTCATAATCACTCTCAACATAATAATATTATTTTTTTTTTTTTTAAAAGAAGGGCTAATTATATTACTTCGAGAAAAGGCATACAAGAGACTCAACAGCAATGCTGGAGCACAGGGATAACTCCCATCTGCGAAACTACAAGCCACACAGGGCCAAGCAAAAAACTGTTGCAAAATGCTGTCAAAACAAAAAACCTAGTCTGGGTCTTCTGAAAACCAGTAAACCGCGAAACCAAAAAAGCTACGGATCCCTGATGAAGTGAATCCTGGAAGTACTAGAAAGTCTTCGAGACAGTGAATCATCAACTGATATGACTCCTCTGAGTCAACATCCAACAATCGAGGCCGACCAATAATCCCTGATGAAGTGAATCCTGGAGATACTCGTAATCCAAGCATGTATGGATCCCTCCTCCGCTGAGCTCCCGTCCATCTTGCCCGCCCGAGGGTGCCAATAGGAAGAGACCTGCCAGCATGAGCAACCACCACCTGGCGGGGGGCGAGTCCGCACTCCAGTAGCCCGCTCCACGCACCTGCAGGTCTCAACCCACAAGGGGAGCCTCCTGGTACGACAAGAAGAAGTAGAGCCAAAGGAGAAGGGATTCCTGAGGAAGGAGTCGAGGGCCGCCGCCCTGTGGAAGAAGAATCTTCGAGAAAAGCTCTGAGTCTTGAGAAGCTTGGAGACCCAAGCAAAACAGGGTCCCTCCTCCGCTGAGCTCCCCTCCATCGAGCCCGCCCGAGGGCACCAACAAGAAAAGACCCACCTGCATGAGCAACCACCGCCTGGCGGGGGGCGAGTCCGCACTCCAGTAGCCCGCTCCACGCATCTGCAGGCCTCAACCCAGTTGGGGTGCCTCCTGGTACAACAAGAAAGAGTAGAGCCCCAAGAGAAGGGATCAAGTCCAGCAGCCCTGCGGATAGAACCAAGAGCCGCCGCCGTGTGGGAAGAAGGTCTTCGAGATAGTGAACCATCAACTGATATGACTCCTCTGAGTCAATATCCAGCAATCGAGGCCGACCATGACCAAGGTGCCAACCACGATCAAGAACCCCTGCTGGGAGGAAAGCAGTGAAGCCACGTCTAGGTAGCACGGTTCCAAGAGCCGGTGTAGCTCCGAGATCGGAAGCGCCAGGATCTCTGTTGTCGAGCTTGACCATCAAGAAGAGCTCTTGACCACCATGGGAGAAGCCATCTTGCATCTCTATCTCCTTGAGCTCGAGGTAGTACCAAACCTTTCCTCGACAAAAGGTCCCGAGCACACACGTCGCTTCCTGAAAGATGATTCTGTTGCTGCGATGAAGGTGCAGGTGATGCAAGCCACTGGGGCGGAGGAGCAGGCTACAGCCAACAATGCTCCCCTCCGAGGAGATGCAATGCCCCAAGCCACGGGTGGCACGAGAAAGCAACTTGCACCTACAAGCCCTACGTGAACGAAGCATGCCCCAACAAGAGGGCAAAGGGTGCAGACCACCCAACCCGCCACTGGCCAGCTCTGCCGCTAGAGGTGAACCCACCATCACACGATCGAGGCTGCTCAAGCGAGGTCTACGGAGGCCCAGGCGAGGGAGGTTCCGCTGAACTCCAGCCGTTGCTGCCATCAGATCGAAGAGGGGTGCGAGGCGAGGTGGAGGAGGGCGATGGAGGGGAAGTGGAGGAAGACGGGGGGGAGGGGGGTGAAGCGGCGCGCAGGCAGCGAGGGGCCGTGGGCGACGGGGCTGCAGCAGCAGGGAGGCGGGAAGGTCGCGACTAAGAGGATCAACATAATAATATTATACATAAATAATTACTTATTAAACACATTTATATCATATGGCAATATCTTTCAAGTGTTTTTATAGTATTAATAACAATATATTTATGGACATGTTTCTACAGAAGTTTAAATTACTGTAAATAAGTATTAACTTGGGCTTATATATCACTCTCATAAAATACATGTAGTATTTAATACTATATATGCAAGTTTTTCCAAAATATAGCCCCATAGATGTGCTCAAATGGGGTTTTCCGATCAATTTGAGTGGCTGAATGACTATATTTGGACATTGGATGTGAAAGTTATGTCACTTTTAAAAGTGCTGTCCAAGGTAGTTTCGCCAGCGAAACTACCTTGAAAGACCTTGTTCAAAGGGGTTTCGCTGGCGAAACTACCTTGATGGCTTGCTTCAATGAGTTTTCTTTGGAGAAACCCTTTCATGAAGATAGGGTGAGAGAGGTTTTTCAATGTCACCCCCTATTAAGTAAAAAGTTGTAAGAAGGATCATAAGGGAATTTTCATAGAGAAGTCTACTCTACATGTGGGTTTCTTCAAAAGCCATCCCATTATGTTCTCACCATTCCCAAAGATTCACATAAATATTCGTGTATAAAATAGGCATTCCTATAATACTTTTCATATTTCTAAGTGAAACTATGTTTTCTTCTGATCCATTTTTGTCATATTTTTGCATAGTTGGAAGCTTTTTTTTTCCTTCGCTCGGACGCTCGGAAGATTTTGCTCGGAAAATGCTCGTCCCCGGCCACACATGGCCCCTATCTGGTGTCCAAACCAGGACCTACTAGATAACTGAGTTACTCAAATGCCTTCTCCTCATATGGGGGGCTTACAAGTAGAGTTAGTTGGTTCCCACGTAGTTACATGAGAGTGGAGCATTGATATCTAACATCTTTGGCCCATTACCTTGGCAAAGTCGTAGAGCATATCATGGTCTTTCACAGCAAATTTTCTCCTTCAGAGCTCTGCTGAAGAGTGCAAGGCTTTGTCGCGTTCAATCAGATACTCCAACATTATTCTGAATGCTGACAAAGTCATTTTGCTACACCGCTTGGTTGCTATCAATGCCTTTGGATCAAACATTCATGGTAGGGCATTAATGGCAACAGCTATGTCTTTGGCAGTAGGAGAGGAGGATGTTAGTGTTGTTGCAGAGCCTAGATTTATAATTAGGAATCCACTAGGGGATTCAAAGACCCCTATTCTCAATGTAATCAAACTAGCCAAGAATAAAGATAGCATGTGAGGCCTTTTGTATATATAAACATATATTTAAATGGATATTTCAATGGATACATGACTACATGTCTTTATTATTTTTTTAAAGTTATCATTGCTCATCATGAATTCCATTGTATTTTGTTTAAGTATTTGATGATATATTTTCTCCATCATTTTAATTGTGTTAATTTAATACATTTCCAGCCAATTTAGGATCATTTTCACCAATTCTGGGTATCAAAAGTTCATTTCTGTCAAAATTCTAAAGGAATTTCACCATCATGCAAAAGGGAAAAGTGTCCGGGACATTGCCAGGACCCTAGAATTCCCAAAACCCTCCATGTCAGACACTTTTCCCTTCTGCCCGACCATGAAATTCCTTTAGGATTTGACAGAATTGAAAACTTACATTAAAATGATCAGTAAATGCAGTCATAGAAATGGAAATACACAACAATGTGATAGTGTAGAGAATGTCAATATATTTTATTAAAAAAGATCAGTCCTTGGGCCTAGGTACAAGATAGTGCCTTCAAGGGTAGGGGTGGGTCTAATTCCTAAGAGTGGGCTATAAGAGAATCTAGGGCTTCAAACTTGGGTCACTCTATAGCTGCTTGCCAGAGCCATGTCCTTGTCCATGACCGTGATGCACTTTGCATGGATGGCACACAAGTTGGCGTCCTCGAACAGAGCGGTGGTCACTTGCTTTGTAGCCTCCTAGAGCGCCCCCATAGCTCCTATGCTGAATTGCATGTTGTCCTTATATCCCTGTGCTATCTCCCGTACTACATGTTGGAAGGCAGCATGCGGGATCAAATTGTCAGTGGTCTTCTGAATTTGCCTGATCTCCCTTAGGGCCCACACTCCTGGCTTTGCTCTGTATGGCTTCTTGACTCTTGGTGGAGGTTGTACAGGTACCTGAACACAATCTTACAGCCTCCTATCTACCTTGAATTTCTTCCACTACTCTTGTCTGTGTTGTTCGTCCTCCGACTCCTCCTCTCGCAGATGTCTTGAGCTTTGTCCTTCTTTGGGATGGGGCTTCCTCGGTGTTTGCTTTACCCTCTTCGCGGGCACATGGATCACCTCTGTGCTTGGCTGTATCACCAGGAGAGGGAAGACGGTGCTCTTCCTGGCAGTCTGTTGGCCCTCAAGAAGACTCTCTATGTCCGAGAGGTTATCCAACACATTTTGTTCGATCGGGAGAGGGCTCTCATGGGGAGGGGAAGGCCGAGGGGAAGGCTGAGGGGAAGGCTAAGGGGAAGGCTGAGGCTGAGGCTATGAGGGGAAGGCTGAGGGGAAGGATGAGGGTTAGGTTGAGGCTAAGGCTGAGGGGAATGCTGAGGCTGAGGCTGAGGCTGAGGGTTGAGGCTGAGGGTTAGGCTGAGGCTGAGGCTGAGGGGAAGGCTGAGGCTAAGGGGAAGGCTAGGGGGAAGGCTAAGGGGAAAGCTCATGCTCTTAGGGCTCATGTTGAGGGGAAGGTTGAGGGGAAGGCTCATGCTGAAGAGATTTGGGGGAGGGCTCACGAGAGTCAGGGGAGGCGCCACCGGACCCAGATAGGTTCATGTGTGTAGATGCCATGGAGGTGGCAGAGCTAGAGGAGGAAGGGTGGAGGTGGCGTTCAGTGGGTCTAGTAGTGTTCTTCAATCTTGCCATTGAATAATGAGAGTTAGGGTTTTTTTAACATTTTATATAGGCCCATCATGTTTTGACATCCCTTTTAATTACATTTAGCATTTCATCGTGCCCCCTACCCCCACCTTAACTGCTCCGACCCCCCCACCCTCGTCACCCTCCCCCCCCATTGCCCTCCCCCTACTTGCCCTGCCCACACCCGTCGCCCTCCCCCATACCCCCCATCCCCCCCTCCCCCCACCCTTGCTACCACTCCACCCCTCCCCTTGCCCTACCCCATGTCCCTCCCTTCTCTCCCCCCTCTTTCATCATGTCCCCACTTTCCCCAATGGCATGTGAGTACAAAAATTGTGGTCAAAATAAGCAAGATATAAAAGAGTACGTACACAAATTGTGGTCAAAATAAGCAATATATTTATTTCATATTTGTATACAATTACACCATAGCTTTTGTTGGTGGTTGGACCCATCTACTCCCTTCTCTCACTCTACCATGCAACCAACATGTCTCCTTGACTCCCTATGCATGCTTTCCAAGCACTATGTTTTCTATTCTTTGATACAATTTGAACTGCTTTTGCAAGTTCTGACGCCTTTGCCTTTTCAGACTTCAAATCCCTTCCTAGTAAACATCTAAAAAGCCAGTCAAACATCTCATGCAATGCATTGCTACGAGTGACACTACCACCATCCCTTGAGTTCTTGAAGTAGGCTGCCTTGGCTCTATAGTGCGACATCTCCATGCCTTGTCTATTCCAAATGGACAGAGGACCCCATTTCTGTACAAATCATGGTCCATGTGCATAGAGAATATGCTACAAACATGATGAGAATAATTTCAGCAATAAAAACTGTTTATAAAGCAAGTGCTAAATATTACGACAGTGCCAAGATTACCATGTTATGCATAATGTGTGACTCCCCCCATGATTTCACCATTAATTGCATAAACTCTTTCATAGCCATCTTGAACCTTTCATAATACATCTCATCAATTTGAACCTAGCGAAGCAATTTTATCAATGCATCTACCTTTGTCCAAACTTTAGCTCTCAAAGTTGCTACTCGAGGATGAGAAGCCATATTGGTCGTGCATTCACACAATGCTTTCCAGTATTCACAACCCAAACTACTTTGAGACAATGTATGTCTTTGTCAAGATTGTGGTTCGATAGGAATCTCCTTGCCTTTCCTCTATCCACGGACACTTTTGCTGGAAGATTCTATGTTGCCCCAAACATTTTCTTATCCTCCTTAAATTTTACATGTCCTCCATGGAATCCCATCTCTGACAGCCACTTCTCAACTTTTGCAATGCACCGTGCGGATACTTCTTGTGGAATTAAATTCCAAGCATAAACAAGATGCAAATACAACAACTTCTCAAAAGTATGCATAGTTCTGTGTGTAAAGTACATATGTGTACTCTCTCAAGTGGGATGGGTAAGATGAGATCCCACTTTGGATCCTTCTTGTCACGATTGGGAGCATGCGTTTGGCTGCAAGATAGAATGCCATTCTCTCATTGTAAGCGAGCCTTTTGCTTAGGTTGCAAATACATGCAATAAAGGCATGTGTTCATTGCATTTGCCTCTGTATCATAACCATGCAAGCACTTGAGGGTTTTCAAATCACTAGCAAGATGCCATTCAACTTGAAAGGTTCCATGGCCATCGACTGTCAATGTTTGTCCTTCCTCTTGTCTTCGGATCATCGATGGGATTCCTGTTCTATCTAGAACCCACTTCAATGCCTCATGGCACTCTTTTGGAGTCTCAAATGGTGCAAGCCACCATACATCTTTCTCCAATTGCACTGAGAAATCTTGCTCTACTTCTTCGTCCCCTTAAACAAAGGCTAAGGCTTTATTCATAATGCAGATGCTGACTATCTCTAACTTGTGTTCTTTCACCAATTGATCTTCATCCATTTTGATGACAAATATGAGCTTTTCATTGCAATTTGTACAAAAAAAGAGAAAAATCGTTAGGATAAACATGATATAGGAAATGACTAAGTGCAATGCTATAATGGATTTCCTCTTACCATCTTCTCTCATGCCATAGAATTTGACCATTGCTTGTTGCAATTTATCAACATCAAAGTAGACATTGTTGAAAGCATTCATCTCAAAGGTTTGCAAGCCAAATTTCTTTTTACTCTTCCAAGTCATTGTGCCCCTTACGCAATGGTACCCTCCAAGCATTTCTCTTGCACATTGGTTTGTTTCTCGCTGTGCATGTCTCACAAACCAAGGTGTGGGTAGGGGCACTGTAGACTTCTTATACTTTCCCAAAATAGCAAACTTGAAATTTTTGAAAATAGATGTGTAAGCTTCACGACTTGCAGCAGTAGTATCACAAGCTACAAGCATCTCCTTTGCATCCACAATATCCTTGAAGTCCTTCATCACCTCTTCAGCAACTTGCACACGTAGGCGCTTGTGTCTTGGGTCCCTTAGTATCCCAATGACATCGCTTGACTTCAATAAACTCGCTAGAGCATATGAACAGTCAATATCATCCCCATCCGTTCTTCCCATCAGATCTTCCATGAAGTTCCTAAATAAGAACACAATAAAAACTTAGTCACAAAACAGTGTAGCACAAAAGAGTGTAATCTCATTGGAACATTTGATAACCAACCTTGTAGCCCGGACTCTCCTCTTTCTAGCACTGCCACTAGATGCCAATGCATCCATGTTATGTTAGTACCTTATTTTCCTCTCCTTCAATCCCAAAGGTGTCTCTTTCATCTTTTGCACTCGTTCTTCTTCCTTCTCTCATTCCTTGTCTACGGCTCATCGAACTTGATTGTATAAAGATCTTTCCAAGCCTTTTTTGGACTCAGCTAGCTTATAGAGTGACTCTTCTAATTTATGTCACTCCAAGTCCAATGCATTTCGCTTTAAGTCCAATGCTTTGGCTTTATCATGAAGGTCCTAGTTCTTCCTTTGAAGATCCTACATAGAGTTATGCATTGTAACAATGGTGCTTTTTCCTAAATGTGCTAGCATCTCTGCTTGGGCTCTGTGCATCTCGCTTGCTTGCATAGCCATTAATTGAGCATTGTTTAATTGATTACAATAACCAAGCAACCTCGCATGTAAACTGAACTAGCTCATGCATTGTATGGAAAGGAGGGATCTTTTGGTTGGCAGGATCTAAAGGATACATGGATCCTTCTACCCAAAGGTCGAGATGCTTCTTTCCTTGCGAATGAAGGCCATGGATTTTGGAACATCCCCTCAATCCTAGACTACGTGTGCTTGCATATTCAGCCTCCAACTCTAAGTGAACGTGGTACATGTTGGAGACATCCTCGAATGGTGCCATGACTAAAGGAGTGTAGAGAAGGAGAAGGTGTGGAGATGTAGGCTTGAAGGAGCAACACACAAGAAGAGGGAGGGCGAGGAGGAGGAGGGACGGGGGAGGGAGGACTAGTAGTTGAAGAGGAGGAAAGGGGGGTAGACCAACGGGTGTGGAGGGTGAGGAGTAGTAGGCATGGAGGAGGAGGGAGGGAGGAGGGAGGAGCCGGAGGAAGGGGGGAGGAGAAGCAGCGGTGGAGGAGGAGGGGGGGGGAGGGGGGGAGGAGCAGGCATGGAGGAGGGAGGGAGGGGGAGGGGAGGAGGAGAGGAGGAGGAGCAGGAATGGAGGAGGGAGGGAGGGAGGGGGAGGAGGAGGAAGGGGGAGGAGGGAGTGAGGAGGGGGAGGGGGACGGGAGGAGAGGGGAGGGGGAGGAGGGAGGGAGGGAGAGGGAGGAGGAGGGAGGGGGAGGAGGGAGTGAGGAGGGGGAGTGAGGGAGGGGGAGGGAGGAGGGGGAGGGAGGGAGGGAGGAGAGAGGAGGGAGGGAATTCAAAATTTGAATTTTGAATTTTAAATTTTTTGGTTCCCACCTAGGAGTAAGAGTTGTGTAAGACGTGTAAGAGGTGGGGTCACTTTTGGGCTTAACCCACCTAGGTGAGGGGGGGTTAGGACTTGTTGGGACCTACCTTGGCCCTTTCATTCTGACTAATCCATTTCTTAATCGATTCCTTATGAGGCCCTTTTGAGACCCCAATTCTCCCCTAATGCATACGTTCAGTTTTGGAGGATGGACTATTGAAGCTGGGGAAGATATACACTAGCTAGAATCTTGCAGATATGTTGACAAAGGTGGTAACCAGGGAGAAGAGAAACACCAGCCAATCTGCACCTGTATGCGAGAAGAGACAATGTATGGTGTGGAGTATGTAGTGGAAACCATATGACAAATGGATTCCCTATATTGAGAGCCCAACCAACCATTACAATATTGTGCACATTGTGTAAGATGGGGTAATCATGACTCATCACAATGCTGTTATACACAAGCTATTCCCCAACCTCAAGCGTATCAACCATGACTGCAACTTACATTACTAGCACCTCCAAGACCAACCAAGTAACCAATGGGACTACCAGGACCCGCACCATTGACCCATGGACAATACATATCACATACCTTACCATTGCCATTGCAAGTTCTAGGAGCTCAACCACCACCACCTCATATCACTACGATGAATCAAGTTTTGGTTGAGGAAGTGCCTAATGACAAGTTGGAAGTAGGACCACCAACTGAAGAAGGGATTGGACCTTCAATGGCAATGATTGAAGAAGGACAAGAACTTACAAGTTTTATTAGTCATTATGTTCTTCACGGTGATCAACATATTCCAATCTATCAGGCAATGCTTGTAAACCCCAAAGCTAGAGACATGACATTAGAAAAAATATGGACTCAAAAAGGGGTTGTTAGAACAATAATATAATAATGGAGACATGGTAGAGTGACTGAAAACACTCGAATGAGCTTCCCTTGTTGTGGGCCTCTGTAAAAACCCGACCACAATCTGTAGATACTCTGCATCTTAAGAAAACTTTAAAAACCCATCATGCCAGTCCTAAAACAATATAAAACTCCTCTTGTCACATCTTTTTTTAGTCCCTTAAATAATAATAAAATGCTTTCTAGCTTCCTTTGTCAAAGGCAGAGCAATAAAATGGTATTTTTTTGGCCCCTTAAACTAATGAACTTGTTTGTATGAGCACTTAATGTTGATTGATCACCTACCTACAAACCAAAACGTGTAACTCCTTTTTTACTTGAACTTTCATGCCCATTTTTTGTATACACCATAGCTCCTCCTCTTGTATGTATTGTTGTTCTTCCTTCTCGATACGTCCGATTTTGTCATCATAGTAGTTTTGATTATCATTGTAGATTTGTGATGGTGAGCGAAAGTGGGGTAAAATAGGCAAGGAGCAGTATCTCATTTGTTGTGTTGCATAACATCAAATATGAGAAAGGAGCATGGACTCCTCAAGTATCAGGAAGTATTCATGGGTGACAATGCAATTGGGAAATCATGGAAACTATTGATTGAAGGGGGAGGCCTTGAAAGACCTCTCAAAACACTGGAAAGCCAGGATCCTTGATTTCAAGATGAAACCTGGAGGAACAACTATCAAAGAGGTCTTGATTCAACATGTATTCATGCACAAAGGGATCAATGTGGAGTCTCTTGAAGGATTTCCCAAACAAAGACCACATTGTAGGTCCTAATGTAGCGTATTTAAACCTACATTAATTTTTATTTGAAGGTTTCCATGTCTCATTGTAATGGATTCAACTTTCTACAAATTTGTATCCTTCCAACCTTCAAGAGTGGGAACCTACACAATGCTTGACAGGTCTTTTGATTGTCATCCATTCTGAGGTGGCAGAACTTCAGTATGAAGGCTGCATTCCCATTGACCTAACAAGAAGTGGCACATATTTCTACAATTCTCTATACGTCTTGTCCACAAAAAATGTAAGGCATGGAAAACTAGAATGACTTCCTTTGCCTACACTCGATAGTCTAGAATGGCCGTTGCTAGCTACAAAAGTGGTAGAGGCATACAAGTCAAAAATGTTTCATGATGTGCAATGCACTATGAAACCAAAAACTGGGGCTAAACAAGTCCATTTAAGTTGGTTTCTACCATTTTCATGCTTTGTTGATTTCTTTTCTGACTGCATGCAACTAAGAAGATCAAGAACAACTTTTATGTGCAAAAATATAGATGAATATTGGCTAAGTCTCTTGCTTGACAAAGGGTGGACAATCAAAACATCAAAGGGTCAAAGTGGCATGCCCATCTGATAAGTACTTGTTTGCATAACACAGCTAGGAGCACATTTTTTTGACGTGGTGCATAACACTAGGGGGAAAACGGTGTATAATGTGTGATCGACCATGCAAATCATATCCAAAGGATAGAATGCTTTGCATGCGCTTCAACCTAGGTGGTATTGTGTTGCAGGAAAAGTGGCACCCCCATTCGATAAGTACTTGGTTAAAAACTAATACACCTAGGACTGTGTTTTTTGATGGTGGTGCATAACACTGGCAAAAATGTGTATAATGCATGATCAACCATGAAAATCATCTCCGATGGAAACAATACTTTGCACGTGTCTCAACCTATGTGGTATTTTCATGAGTGCAAAGTGGTGCCCCCATCCGATAAGTATTTATTGGAATAACACACCTAGGACCATGTTTTTTTATGGTTGTGCATGACACTAACGCAAAAACAAAGTTTAACTCTTGATCGACCATACAAAGCATATCCACTAGGCACAATACTTTGCATGTTGCACACCCATACGATAAGTACTTGTTTGAATAACACACCTAGGACCATGTTTTTTTATGGTTGCGCATGACACTAAGGCAAAAACAATGTTTAATTCTTGATCGACCATACAAAGCATATCCGATGGGCACAATATTTTGCTCGCACATCAATTGAGGTGGTATTGAGTTTCATGCAATGTGGCTCGCCCATACGATAAGTACTTGTTTGGATACCACATCTAAGAGCGTGTTTTTTTACAGATGTGCATTACACTGATGTAAAATGGTGTATAATTCTTGATCAACAATGGAAAGCAAATCCGATGGGCACAATACTTTGCAAGAACCTCAACCTAGGTGGTATTGACTTGGGTGCAAAGTGGTGCCCCCATCCAATAAGTACTTGTTTGGATAACACACCTAGGAGTTTGTGAAGTTAGTAGTTTTAAAAAAGGCATGATTCAATGGATAGCCGATTTTGAGTAAGAATTGACATTAGAAAAGCATTTTTGAGGCTAGTAGTTTCAAAAAACTTGTTTATGAAAATAATTGAGTCTAATTATTATGAAAACAATTGTACTTAGTAGGATATTTATTAATCAGAAGAAAGAGAAGGGTGACATTAGAAAACTATTTGTGAGGTTAGTAGTTTAAAAAAGAGCGTGTTTATTATGAAAAATATTGATAATTATTATGAAAACAATTGAGTATAATTACTCAAAAACAATTGCACTTAGTATGAAAGAAAGAGAAGGGTGAAAGAAAAGGAAAAAGGCTAGTGAAAAGAAAGAAAAGGAAAAAGGAAAGAGAAGGGTAGAAAAGGAAAATCTTAATTTGCCCTAAAGAAGTATAAAAAGGTCTTCTTCTCTTCATTCATTCTTATCTCAATCAATTGGAGCAAGAAGGAGCAAGAGAAAGAATCAAGGAGATACTACATCTGATCTACAAAACCTTCAGCTAGCTTAGCTAGGTATAAAGAATTTATATTCATGTTTCCTTTCTTAAATATTTAAGAAATAGAAATTGAGAGAGAAGAGAGAGGGGAAAAGAATCTTTTTGAGAAGGAGAGGGAGGCCATGGCCGATGGAAGAATCAGGGATGGTAGGAAAAGAGAAGAGAGGGGATGGAAGAGAGGAGGGGAAGGAAGAGAAGAGTAAGGGGAGGGAGGGTGATGGAAAGGGAAAGGAAGAGAAGAGTAAGGGGAGGGAGGGTGATGGAAAGGGAAAGGGAGAGATGTATAGAAGAGGACGAAAGAGAGGATGAGACATACGGAAGATGGATGGACGGAGGTATGGAAAGGGAAACGTGATGGAAGGAGGGACGGGACCAAAGGGGACGCGATGAAAGAGACGACGAAAGAAGGGACGGGACGGCATGGTGGAAGGGACGTAAGAGATGACGTAATGAGGGGACATAGAGAGGACGAAAGGAGCGGGTGAGATGACGGAAGGGATGACAAAAGGGATGACGTAGAGATGATGGAAGGAGGGCATAGGGACGACAGAAGGGATGATGGAAGGAGGGATTGCATCCCCTTCCCTTATTCCCTGCAGCCGTGACTGCCAAGGAATAAGGGAAGGGGATAATAAACCCCCTCCCCTTATTCCCTAATGGGCGTGGCCACCAGGGAATAAGGGAAGGGGGATAACCCTCCCCTCCCCTTATGGAAATGATGTGGCAGGCAATGTTGTGGCGATGTAGCGAGCAACGGAAAGAAATTCGGATGGACAGACATTCAGATGGTGGCAACGGATGGAAATGCGGATGTACAGACAATTGGGTGACAGAGGATGGGGACGGTCAAATGGACGATGGGATAACGAGCGACCATGAGATGGACGAATGGTTGGGTGACAACAACGACGAACGAGCGAACATGTGACAGATAAATGGCAATGGCGATGGACATTCATACGGTGCATGATGGACATTCGGGTAGCGGACGTGAGAGGCCCATGTATGACATTAGGTGACGTGTAGAGAAGGATGTGGGAAGAAGTTGGGATTGGTGAGCAAGGTAAAAGTTTCAGATTGTTAAAAAATACAAGAAAAAAAGTGTGTTGGAAAGAGATCTCTTACCAGTGTACTATTGTCGGTAAGAGATCTAATTGGGAAAGAGAATGTCGTGCATGTTCAATGGGGAATGGATGAAAGAATATAGGATGCAATAATGTTTAGGAGAATGTTAGGCTTTTTGTTTAGGAGGATGTCAGCTCTTTTGTTTGTAGTTTAAATTCAAATCCTCCCGCACTTTTCGTTTACACTTCAAATTTAAATCTCTCGGGCAAATTTTCTCCTAAACTCCTTAGAAATTTGAATCCTTCTCATTTCGATTCTCACTTTCCTCTCCTCTTCTTCTCCTAATCAACGTTTTCCTCTCATAATCTACTTCCCTCTTGATCTCCTCCTCCCCTAATCGATCGTCGTTTACCCTAATAGGTAGAGATTCTCCTCTCTCCTCCCCTTACTCCCCTCCCTTTACTCACCGCCATCGCCTTGCACTCCAAACCATTGCCTGAATATCCATCGACCTCCCGAATTTCCATCACCCACCCAAATTTTCATCGCCCATCCCTCATTAGGAGCAGGGATATTCCCCCACCTATCATTAAGGGCATCACCCACCTACTGTTAGGGGCGAGGCTATCCCCATCCCCTTATTCTCTGGCGGCCATGACCGCCAGGGAATAAGGGGAGGGGGATTATAAGGGGAGGGGTCAATTAATTAGTTAATTAACTATTAGTTAATTTGAAACTAATTTTTTGAGTTTATAATTTTATCTTCTATTAGGTTGTATGTATTATTGAATTTAGATTTAAATATTTTTAAATAATGTATTTATATTTTTAATTTTTAATTCATTTGAATATAAATGTATATTTAAAGTATATTTAAATTAGCTGAATATATTTAATATATTTTAAAATATTTTGCTAAATTAAATATACTTTATATATATATGAAATGAATAATTTTTTTAATAACTCTTTTATTGAAGGTTACTTATTAAAATATGTGTGTGTGTGCGTATATATATATATATGCATATATATATGTGTTTATAGCCGGAAAAGTAATCAAGGCCAGAGGCTAGAGGCTAAGTATGGCGACGCTCAAAGGCCATAGAGAAAAGGAGATCAAGAGGGCGAAGGGATGTCATAGGGGTCAAAAAGGAACTAGAAGCGGAGGGAAGGAAAAGGGAGACTATGACACAAGGGGAAAGGGAGAGGGGGAAGAGAAGCATGTACATGATAGGAGGAGGAATGTTGAGATGTAGACATCAAGGAAAGAGAACCATACTTTATTTGAAAGAAGGGATGAGAGGGAAATATCAAAATACTAGCTAGGTGGCTTTACAAGAATGAGTGTGTCTCATCAAGGAATAGCCCCTTCCTTTTATAGCCAAAAGAGGGGGTCTCTCCACATTAATGTATCCTCCCACATGCATGGTGTGTGTGGAAAAGTCTCCCATGTGGGCTAGGTGGTTACGCACTCTGAATTGTGTGCGACAACCCTTTGCCTCAATTTTCCACATAAATCAAGCCCCATATCTCAAGTCTATGATACTCCCTTGGTCTCTTTCCAATTTTATAATATGTTCAAACCTCTAGGAGGACAAGTGGAGGGTTGGCACAAGGAATCTTGCCACCTCATCCTACTTTCCCCATTATTTAACTAGCTCTCTTGGTCCTTCTATACCTCCCCCACATGGGCCTATCTCATATGGAGGGTATAACTCAATATAATATCCATCTCCACCTATTTTATATTGCTTCTCCCATGGACTTTGAGCCATATCTCACTAAATGCAGCCTAGGTGGAGGGGTGGCACATGGAGGAGCCATGCCACCTTGCATTTTATAATATTACTATTATGGATTATGTACAACACACCTTATGGGTCCTCTTACATGGAAGGGTGGCACATGGTCATGCCCTGCCACCTCAACCTTGGGCCCTATGCACACCATATTTTATTATACTATTGCCACATATACAAACACACACACATATTAATGCCTTTTTCCTTAGACAATTTTATCCATAACAGTCCCCCCCCCCAGGCAGGGAATGCACAGCATTTCCATGCCTGGGACCATCACGCACAAAGAAAGGCTTGAGGTAACGCTTGTTGATCACCTTCTTGCCATATGGTTCATGCAGCTCCTGAACTTGTACAGACCCATTGCTACGTTCTTTGATGACTTTGTATGGACTAGCCCACAGTGGCAGAAACTTCTTATCCATTTGGTGGTCCAATTTGTTATCAAAGCATAGCACAACATCCCCCTTAGCAAAGTGTCTTTCCCATCCCTTGCGAATCTTAGCATCCAATCGGGCCTTTTGTCGATTCTTTTGGATCTCTGTTTGGTGTAGTGCAAGGCGTCGAGTTTCATCTAACTTCTCAAGTTGTACCAATCTAGCCTCTACATGTTCATCTTCTATCATCCTCTATTCCTGTGCCAATCTCAAGGCCGGAATCTCTATCTCTAGTGGTAAAATTGCCTCAGTACCATACACCAACTCAAATGGGGTGTGACCTATAGATGTTTTATGAGTGATGTTGTAAGCCCACATGGCTTCAGTGACCTTCTGATCCCATTGGCTCCTGTTCCCTGCGGCCATTTTTCCCATGGTTTTACAAAGGAGGCCATTGGTCCGCTCTGTTTGACCCATGGATGCTGGATAATAGATGCTAGAAGTGTGATGATCAATGCTCATATGATCCATGAGTAACTCCACTGCTTCATTTAAGAATGGACTCCCATGGTCAGAGACTATCTCCATGGGTGTCCCAAACCTTGTGCAGATACGTTCAAAGATGAAATTTGAAACTGCCTTGCCATTTGCAGCAGAGAGGGCGATAGCTTCAGCCCACTTAGTGACATACTGAGTGGCTACCAAAAGATACTTCTTTTTGCGAGCAGTCATGGGCAAGGGCCCGACAAAATCTATTCCCCATTTCTGAAATGGATGGATGGACATCACTGGGTGATGTTGCCCGAGATGCAAATCTTCCTACCGAAGAATTGACATGGTTCACAGGTTTTGCAATACAAAGTGACATCCTTGAACAAGGTCGGCCAATAGTATCCAGCATGTAAAATCTTCTTAGCTGTATAGTCACTGGCATAGTGGCCTCCACAAAATCCATCATGATAATGCTTCAATACCTTAGGCACTTCATCTGCATCAATGGCCCGTCTGAGTACCCCATCCATGCCTTGACGGTACAACACCCCATCAAGGAGGGTATAGCGCCTACTATCTCTGCGGATCTTCTTTCTCTCATAGCTAGTACTTTCTGAAGGAAAGGAGAAAGCAGTCAAAAACTTGTAGATACCACCATACCAAGGATCCCCAACTTCTATGGCTACTACAAGGGTTACATCAAGGCACTCCTCTAAATCAATCAAAGCATTCTTCAAGTTGTAACAACCCCCTTTTACAATTTTGAAAGAGAAATCATATTCTTGTAGAACTGCCAACCATTTGGCCAACCGGCCCATGGGATTTGGTGATTGAAGAACCTGCTTTGCAAGACCAGTGTCAGTGAGTATAAAGAAGGACCTTCCAGCCACATAATGCTTAAATTTCTCAATGCAAAACACCAAAGACAAGGCATGCTTTTCGGCCTCTGAATAGCATCGCTCAGTGTCGAGCAATTGTCGAGAAGCAAATCGAACGGGGTACATGAACTGATCCTCCCCTTGCTGGAGAAGAATACCTGCCAGAGTGTGCTCACCAAACCCAGGATTGATATAGAAGGTCTTTGACCAGTCTAGATTGCGTAGAATGGGTTCTGAAGCCAGAGCATTCTTGATTTGTGCAAACCCATGATCACAATCCTCATCCCAAGAGAAATCAACCCCATCTTTTAATAGCATAGTCATGGGCCATGTCAAAGTAGCATATTGATCAATGAAGCGGTGATAGTATCCTGCTAGATTGACAAATGAGCATACCTGACGTTTGGTTGTAGGTGGGGAGAGCTTGAGGATGGCTTCTACCTTCTCGGGGTCAGGCTTGATGCCCTCGGATGAGACAACATGTCCCAATAACCTCCCTTGAGTGGCTCCAATGGTGCATTTCTCAGGGTTGAGACTGCCATTTGCATCATTGACCCTTTGGAAGGCCAATCTAACCTTCATGATGTGCTCCTTACGTGATGAGAATATACAAAAATCATCTAAAAACACCTCCGAGAAATCCCCCAAATAAGGAGCAAACACCATCTGCATAAATCTTTGAAAGGTGGCAGGAGCATTGGTGAGGCCAAATGGCATTACTTTGAATGCAAATGTCCCCCAGGGTGTGGCAAATGTGGTTTTAAGCACATCTTCTTCGGCAATTCTGATTTGATAAAACCCAGAGTAACCATCACAGAAAGTATACATCTCATGACCACTTACCTTCTCAAGAATGAGGTCTTGAAAGGGCAGGGGATGATGATCCCTCTTGGTGGCAGCATTGAGTTTCTTATAGTCGATGCAGACCCGCCACTTTTTGTTTTTCTTTGGGATGACTACCACTGGTGAAACCCATTCAGTATTGTGAACTGGAACAATAAACCCAGCCTCTACAAGCTTCTGCAACTCTGAGCGCAAAGCATCGGTCTGTAGGAGCCCTAATCTCCGATACTTCTGAGCCACAGGCTTTGCATCAGGCTTCAGCTCTATCTTGTGCTCTATGGCAGTCACATGGCGAAGGTGGTGGTAGCTAGTTGCAAAGAGGTCAGGGAAATCTTTGAACATTTCAAGAAACTCATCTTTCTCACCTAGAGTGAGGTCTGGAGAAAGCATTGATTTGAGCTATTGAGGACTAGCTGTTATCTTTTCTGTAGGTGGCAGGGTCGGAGACACCCCCATCATGTAAACTTCCTCCTCTGAGAATTCCTCCCCCCTGTCTGATTCTTCCATGGACTCAGACATGGACTCAGACACTGAGGATGAGAGAGTATCACTGTCATGCTCCTCTTCTTCTTTCGGTTCCATGGCGCCAGGTTGCACCGGGATCTTCTCCTTGGAAGCACCAAAAGACTCGGGGGGGTCACTCATCATATGTAACCCTATCACGTGAGTTCAACAGAAGGATTTTTTTTATTTCTAAAATTTACAGAAATAAATATACATAAGGGACTATTTAAAATAGTTTTGGAAAAAATTTACAGATTTGTATAGAAAAGGGGTACATTTTATTAATGAAATTTTTTACAGATAAGGGACTTTAAATATAGGCCTTGAACGCACGTGATATAGAGGGTTTATACATAGTGACCCCCCCGAGCCAAAAGACATGTGTCCTATCTTCCAATAGCTGACTGCATCACTTTTTCTCAACCATGGTCTCCCGAGTATGGCTGGGTAACTTCTGCCTATATCTTCAATGTCCACTACATAGAAATTGACAGTGGTGGTCAACCCATTGACAGTGATGGGCAAATCCTCAATGACTCCCATGGTGGCGAGTCATCGACCATCTGCTACCTTGATTCGAGTGGAGGAACGCCTTGTACATTTCAAATTCAATTTCTTCATGATGCGGGGCACCATGATATTACATGCAGCTCCCCCATCAACACACACATTTTTGACACGGCAATTATCTATGATGACATCTACTGTGTGTGAGTGCCGATCAATTTCTTCAGAGATAGAAGATACCTCTCGTACCTTTCCCTTTTTCTTGCTCTTCCTTGTTGAGAGACCTTGCTGCAGCTCATGTCTCACCTTAGGGCTTAATGCTATTAGTTGAGGGAGTGTGATGCTCAAAGACCGATGAGCAAGGTCCTGAATGACCGAATAGTCCTCTTGCCCTGAGCCGATGGGAAAATCCGAGGGTGACCACTTACTCCTGCGAGATCTTTTAGTCTTCTCTGTTGGTGGGTCTGCCATCTCAGCATCTGAGGGCTCTGAGAAGGACACCTTCTTCCTGGGGCAGCCCGGTCCACGGTTTGCGGTCCACGGTTTGGAGAGGGGTCCGAGGTAGCACGAGTTCTTTTCCTGAGATCAAGGATCTCCACATCAAAATCCTCAGTGCCCGACTCACTTAGAAGATTCACCCTTGGAATATTGGGGCATTCTGTGCGATAATGACCCTTCTAGTGGCACTCGTAGCATACAACATTAGCACGATCTCTTGGAGGGCGATTGGCTTGATTTCTGATGCCCACCATCTCAAGCTGAAGATCATTCAGGGCCTTGGCTAGGTCATTGACTCTAGGTTCTGTTGCAGGGGGGGCCTCTTTAGTTGGAGGGGCCACGGGAGTAGAGAGGAGGGGAGCTCGTGGGCGAGGCTGGGGAAATCTTCGAGGCGGAGGATGAGGATATCCACCTTGTTGAGGGTAAGCATCTAAGGGAGGACCATACATTTGAGGTGGAGGCGGTGGATACATCCCTGATGAGGGGTGGGGGTATGCCCCTAAGTTAGACCCCCCAGGTTGTTGTTGCAGGAATGGAGAGGGATGCGGAGGGACAATCGTCTTCTTTGAAGCAGACTGAACTTTATCAAACTTTTGAGCAATCTCATGTGCTAGCACCATAGTTTCTGGATTCTCCCATTTAAGCTTGAGGCAGAATTCATCACTCGCTCCTGCTACAAGGTAGCCCAGCACATGCTGAGTCATTCCAGCTCGAAACCCAGCATTGTCCTCCTGTGTGGCAATCAAACGGTCCAGGAGCACGGCCGCTCGATCCACATATCGATGCGCCGTCTCACCTTCTTACTGCTTCAAATTTGCCACCTGCAGGTACACATTCTCCGGCTCCTCTTCTTTGCCGAAATACTCAATCATTGCTACTGTCAACCTTGGCCAGCTTTGGCGAACATCTTTGGCTTGCTTCTCATACCACACTTGAGCCAAACCTTCTAGAAATGTGGGAAGAACCAATAGCCATCTGTCTTCAGTAAGAAAGTTGAGAGAAACACAACGGCGCTTGAAAGCCACAAGATACTCATTTGGATTTTCTTCTACTCGTCCACAAAACACGGGAATGTCAGCCATGCTTGGAAGATGGAAAAGAGGGGCTTATCTATGGACGAACAATAGTAAGAGGAAGCTTGAACTGAAAATCGGGTGAAGATACATCCAAAAAGCACACATAGGCAGGGTAGGGTGTGACTGGTGTAGTGTGAAATATTACACGACGAGAAGAATCTTCAGCATAGAATAGCACATAGACAATCTTAAAAGGACCAACCCTCATGATATCACATCGATCATTACACGCGAGGGTTAGAGGTGCGGCGTTGCATGAGGTTGTTCATCAAGGCAAACAAGAATGCCATGACAAATGTCAACAGTTGGAGAGCTTGCACATCACCTTCAGCTTCTTCCAGTTCTTGTAGTCGCCATGCTATTTCTTCAAGGGGTGTGCGGTCTGGCATCCTTCTTTTGAGCAATGTCCTTGAGAACCCTCCTGATGATCTGCCGAAGTCGGTGAACTCGTATCAAGTATGCCCAACACTTAGTTTCATGATGACCACAACTTTTGCATTCCTTACAAATGATCACCCTCCTTCATGGCTTGTGGCTTTGTTGGGGTGGCGCTTCCACTCGCGTCATGCGTGATTGAAATACAAGCTTCACGTGCCAAGAAATCAGCAACAAGATTTCGAGCTCGAGGGATATGCTGAATTTTTACCTCTTCAAATTGGTTGCAAAGTTCCAAGGCTTGTTGATGTTGTGGAACCAAGCCTTTGCTCCACACCTTCCACCTTCCACTAACTTGTTCACACACTAGTTGAGAATCTCCTTGCACCTCCAATTGCTTGGCATGATGTTCTTGTGCCTTTTGTAGCCCAAAAATGAGCACCGAGTACTCAGCTTGATTGCAAGTACTTGCAGGTGAAGACTTGCTGTAACAATACTCCTCACCACCCGGTGAAGTGAGCTTCACACCCATGCCAGCCGCCTTGGTCAAAGGTTTGTAAGCTCCATCAAATTGAAGAATCCAAGATGTCATCACACCAAGACTAAAATTCGGACATCCCAAGTTTCTCGGTAGTCCAAGATAGGTAGGAGGAGAGGGTGGGGAGAATTCAACACTTGAGCCAGACGTTCAGCACCAAATAAACTTGCAATCCTTTGTTGATAGTTTATCTTAAGCCCAAAAAGAATTACAATTTGAAGCTCGAAATGAGGCACAAAAGGCTGATTAGGTACAAATGGATTCCTTGGTCGAAACATTACCAACCATAGCCGAGGCCTAGAAACCTTTGTAATGAGATTGTAAATAAACCATTTAGGACGAGCTTTTCCACAGGAATCAAAAGGCAGATGAAATCTCCCCCCAAGCTTGGGGAGCATCCCAACCTTCGATGAAGGACACCATTTTAATTACCTCTGAAGCAGCAAGTAGTACGATCACCGCACAATGAGTAGAAGTAAAGTCAAAATCCTCCCAGCGTATCAGTAGTTCTTCACCATGAATCATCCACAGTGTATCATTCCACCCGTCATCTCCTTCAATAATGCACTGGACAATCAGCCGTTGAAGGTCGACATGAAGATCAAGGAAGACATCTCGTGCATTGGTAGCCGTAAGGTGCGGAGGAACAGGCACCGATTCCTTAAACACGTCGAGAAGTGACATAAATGTCCACCCTTCTCGTGAGGCGTGCATTCGTGAAGTGAGCTTGGAGACGTTCTGAATCGGCAATCTAGCAAGAGATGTGGATAGAGCACATAAAATGAAGTATTTTTTCTTTTTACAGCAAGAGCAAACTCCTTACGGTTAGAGAGTTACAGCTCTTGCGATTTCAATATATGAACAAAAATCATTATATTTTTACCACTTCCAACTTGTTGGCCCAATGATAAGACTTTCTTTTGTGAAGGGGGAGGTCTTGGGTTCCAATCCTACTCTTTAATAAAAAGAGAGGAGAGGAGAGGAGAAGGAGAAGAGAAAGAGAATAAGAAGAAGAGAAGAGATAGGGGGGGCGCGGGATCTGCTATTACTCTTTTGCAGGGGCTCAGAAACAGTCCGCGACCAGAGCAGTCCAGAGAACTGTCGTGCAGAAAACTGTCCACAACCAGAAGTCGCAGCAGTCTAGAGAACTGTCGCACAGGTGAGCGTAGAAAACTGTCTGCAACCAGAAGTCGCAGCAGTCCAGAGAACTGTCACGCAGATGAGCGCAGAAAACTGTCCGCAACCGGAGGTCGCAGCAATCCAGAGAACTGGAGCACAGGAGACGCACGAATCGAATGCACGCGTAGTAGCTTAGAAAGAGCACAGATGGTATAGTATTACTCTTTTGCAGGGGCTCAGAAACAGTCCGCGACCAAAGCAGTCCAGAGAACTGTCGTGCAGAAAACTGTCCACAACCAGAAGTCGCAGCAGTCCAGAGAACTGTCGCACAGGTGAGCGTAGAAAACTGTCTACAACCAGAAGTTGCAGCAGTCCAGAGAACTGTCACGTAGATGAGCGCAGAAAACTGTCCGCAACCAGAGGTCGCAGCAATCCAAAGAACTGGAGCGCAGGAGACGCACGAATCGAATGCACACGCAGTAGCTTAGAAAGAGCACAGATGGTATAGTTTTGTTGATGTAACCCATACGAATAGAAGATTCGCCACCAGCCGTGGAGATTCGTATCCCAGCAGCCACACCAAAACTTTTAGCCGGAAAAGTAATCGAGGCCAGAGGCTAGAGGCTAAGTATGGCGACACTCAAAGGCCATAAAGAAAAGGAGATCAAGACGGCAAAGGGATGTCATAGGAGTGAAAAAGGAATTAGAAGTGGAGGGAAGGGAAAGGGAGACTATGACACAAGGGGAAAGGGAGAGGGGGAAGAGAAGCATGTACATGATAGGAGGAGGAATGTTGAGATGTAGACATCAAGGGAAGAGAACCATACTTTATTTGAAAGAAGGGATGAGAGGGAAATATCAAAATACTAGCTAGGTGGCTTTACAAGAATGAGCGTGTCTCATCAAGGAATAGCCCCTTCCTTTTATAGCCAAAAGAGGGGGTCTCTCCACATTAATGTATCCTCCCACATGCATGGTGTGTGTGGAAAAGTCTCCCATGTGGGCTAGGTGGTTACGCACTCTGAATTGTGTGCGACAACCCTTTGCCTCAATTTTCCACATAAATCAAGCCCCATATCTCAAGTCTATGATACTCCCTTGGTCTCTTTCCAATTTTATAATATGTTCAAACCTCTAGGAGGACAAGTGGAGGGTTGGCACAAGGAATCTTGCCACCTCATCCTACTTTCCCCATTATTTAACTAGCTCTCTTGGTCCTTCTATACCTCCCCCACATGGGCCTATCTCATATGGAGGGTATAACTCAATATAATATCCATCTCCACCTATTTTATATTGCTTCTCCCATGGACTTTGAGCCATATCTCACTAAATGCAGCCTAGGTGGAGGGGTGGCACATGGAGGAGCCATGCCACCTTGTATTTTATAATATTACTATTATGGATTATGTACAACACACCTTATGGGTCCTCTTACATGGAAGGGTGGCACATGGTCATGCCCTGCCACCTCAACCTTGGGCCCTATGCACACCATATTTTATTATACTATTGCCACATATACAACACACACACATATTAATGCCTTTTTCCTTAGACAATTTTATCCATAACAGTGTGTATATATATATATATATATATAAAGAAAAAATGAAGGATTTTTTTGGATGTCTACCATTTCACCATTTTATTTTTAAATATTTTACCTTAGTTTATAATTTATGTGTTTACATAATCTTTATTTCATTAGTTTGTATATTTTTTTTTATTTAAATCAAAATTAATTATTTTAATATATAATTGTTTTTTATTTTTTAATGTAAGTTAAATGTCTTAAATAATGTATTTATATTTTTGAATTTTTAATTCATTTTAGATTAAATGTATATTAAAGTATGTTTAATTTTTTTTAATTTTTTTTACTAAATTAAATATACTTTAATTATATATGAAAAGAATCAAAATTTGTGTATAACTCTTATCTTGTAGGTATCCTATTAAAATGATTATGATAAAGAAATTATTTCTTGCCTTTCTTTGATTCGACGGTTGGTATAGCTTAGATTAGCATAGATTAGTTTATCCATAGAGGAGAGAACTCTAAAACAACCAATAAAAGCCATGCTAAGAAATTCCTGACTAGTTCCTAATCAGTGTTAGTCTTGCATTTACATGCAGTTTCACACTCATAACACAACCCTACGAGCAAAGTTTTAGATGATAGATTACAAATGACACATGAGAGTCAGAGCTTCAGTTGGCAGAGTTTCAGTGGGCACAATGTAATTGTTAATCATGGACACATCATAGTTTTATTTTTTCTCATCTCCTTGTAAAGCTGAATATATTTTTTAATTTATGTACATATATTCAGCCTTGTAAAGCCTTTGAGGCTTTTTTTGATCATCCATTCAAAGATTTTGTTAAATGGACACACACATAATTGTATTAGTGGACACATTACAGCTTATAGTATGATGGGCAAAATGCATTGTCTTTCATCTTGGGCACATTACACTATGGGTAAAATGCATTGTCTTTCAGATTGGGCACATTATAGTATGATGGGCAAAATATATTGTCGTTCAGTTTGCACTTTAAAGCCTTATTGGCTAATTTATTGAAGCATTGTATCTAAAGCCTTGTGAATTATTTTTCATGTAGGGTTTTCAATTATTACGGAGCACTCTCAAGAGATTAGAGCTTTTGTCTCTAGCACCACGTTACATTTCAATGGGAAAGAGTATGCCCCTAATAACTTTGAAGGGAAGTGGACTCACATGCACATGGGAAGAAAAGTTTGGTTTCTCATTCAAAGAAAAACTGAGCTACACTTATATGGAGCAAAATGAGGAGCCATGGAATGCAAGCTTCTCTAAGAAAGATATAACTTCTAGCATGGTTGTGGGAATTACGATGAAAGCAAAGAGCCCATACTTATATATTTTTATGAAGTGTACAACCTAATATTGGGGGCTAACATTTTATCTTATCAAGAGGTCTAAATAGGTTCCAATGCCACCTCCTCCACAATCAAACTTTACAGAATTACAAACTCCATTACAGGCTCTCATGGATGAATAGAGTACATTTCTAAATGTAGAGGCAAGTAGGTTGCATCAAAAGATTATGGTTGAGTACTATGACACGAAGTTGGGGGTAATAAACTTCACGCACCTCTTCACTTCCTATTGCTTTTGAACTGAGTGATAGAGACATTCATCACTGGGAAAGAGACATTAAAAAGAAGCTTTTATACCAAGAGACCACACCATACTATCCTCCCTTATATGAGAATGAAATGATGTTGTACTCAAGCATAGGGAGAAGGAAAGGATTAGCAGAGGCCATAATCTCAGCAAGCCAAAGAGAAGAGCGATACGTTGTGGAAAGAAGATCTTATGGCTCAACATGACATGAACTGATATATATCGAGGAATTTGAAGGGAATGATTGGCTCGGATGGGTAGATTCTAGGGAAACATTGCACCTCCATAGATACCTTAACAATTAGCTCAAAACACTTTGCAAACTATCATAAGACATAGAGGCCTATAGCTTTTAGTAGAGACATGATATCAAATATTCAATCCTATATTGAGAAGCGCCTTGAAATGGGATTCGTCTGATATAAGTTTTGTAAGAAATAGAGAAGCGGTCGAAAAGATATGGGCAGTTTACTGGGCAGGGGTAAAAATTATCTAAAAAAGAAATAGTCACTGTTATGGATAAATTTGTCTAAGGAAAAAGGCATAAATATGAGTGTGTGTTTGTATGTGTGGCAATAGTATAATAAAATATGGTGTTGTGATGCTAAAAATTGATATTTTTAACTTGGCATTGATATTGTTTTTCTCTATGTTTGATAAGGGTTTGAGTATCAAGTGATAGCCTAGCGGCTCTCACTTATTTCTATTTTCTACGATATTGTATGGGATTGAGAGGATGAGTGGAATGGCTCATTGTAAATACCATAGGTATGAATTATAAATACCTTGGTATGGGGTGAGAGTTATTTGTGTATGGGATATTATGAGTTTTTTAGAAAATAGGAAGAGTGAATCATATAAAGAGGTGGGCTCATGTCCATGTGTTCCAATAATATAAGAGAGGCCACATGCCAAGCGTGTGGAAGGCATGTGGAGGAGTGTGAAGTCAAGAGGAATCCTTCTACAACTCCTATGTGGAATAAGGAGGATGTGGACATGTGGAAAAGACAGGGTCCCTATGGGCTCCATGTGAGGAGACTCTTGACTTTCTCAATATTTTAAGAGTCTTGAGCATCTTTTGATGGGACACATGGCAAGAGTAGCCAAAAAGGACATGGATGGTGACATACGTGCTTATGTGATTGATGGGGAAAGGAATCTACAGGCAGCAATTGTAAATGGGTGAAGAAGGGTAACAAAATCTCTATAAAAAGAGCCCTCCTCTCCCTTGTTCATGAGAATCTCTTCCACCATTAGGCCTCATGTTGCTGTAGCTCTAGTCTCCCCAAGCCTCTTCCATGAGCCTTCTTTCCCTCTTGTAGATATTCTCTCATGTAGACTCTTGAGTCCTTCTCTCTCTATGAGTAGTCTTGGAGCTTCCGCTCCCTCTTGTATGTATGAAACCTCTTCTTCTCCCTTGTGTTTGTAGTGTTGAAGTGGATTCTCACTCTATTTGTAATGAAGGTCACTTCAGGTTTTCTCTCTCTTGAGTGTCTCTTCCCTTTTCTTTCTTTCAAAGCCTTAAAAGTTCTTTCTATTCGGCTGCTCACTGTGCACACATGGTCCCTCTATTTCCCGAGCCACCATGCAAACTTCTTTCCCTCTTCTAGGCAAAATCTATGAGGGGTGGATCGGTGGAGTCTTGAGGGAGCATCCTGCTCAGGCGAAATTAGCCTGGGAGAGGGTAGTTTTCATGATAGTTTGACCCCCTGTTAGTGTTTTGCTCATAACTTTCTGCTCGTTAGTACGATTGTAATGAAACTTATATCAACACGAAGCTCTCTTCAAGGCACATGTTCATGTGTGATCATATTTTGAATCAGATAGTGTTGCAAAAAGTTATGAGTCTCTGTGTCTAACAGTCTATTTTCATGACAGTTTTTACCCCCGTCTAGTAAACTATCCATAACTTTTTGGCCGCTGCTCTGTTTCTTACGAAACATATATCAGTGCGAAGCTCTCTTTAAGGCGCATGTCTCTATGTACTTAGATCTTGAATCAAATTTTGTTGCATAATTTTATGAGTCTTTGTGTTTGATAGTTTGTTTTCATGAGAGTTTTTACCTTCTTCCAGTAAACTATCCATATCTCTTCAACCGTCTGTCTGTTTTCAATGAAACTTATATCAGCACGAAGCATATCTCAAGGCGCATCTCTTTGTGTGTTTAAATCTCTGATATCATGTCTCTATTGAAAGTTGTAGGCCTCTATGTCTAATGACTGTTTGTAGAGTGTCTTGAGCTAAGTGTAAAGGTGTCTATGAAGGAGTTGCAATGTTTCCTCGGAACCTACCCATCCGACCCAATCAGCCCCTTCAAACTCCATGATATATATCAGTTCATGTCATGTTGAGCCGCAAGATCTTCTTTCAACAACGTATCGCTCTTCTCTTTGGCGCAGACCGCGGCTCGCTGAGATTATGGCCTCTGCTGATCCTTTCCTTCTCCCTATGCTTGATTACAACATCACTTAGGATGTTACCATCTTCATTCTCATCTGAGGGAGGAAAGTATGGTGTGGTATCTTGGCATAAAAGCTTCTTTCTAATGTTCCATTCTCAATGATAAATATCTTTGGCAGTCAGTTCGAAAGCAGCAGGAAGTGAAGAGGTGCGTGAAGTTTATTACCCCCAACTTCATGTCACAACTTTTGGTGGAGACGCCGGGTATGTTTGGTATTGGATTCATCCCACCTTACTAAACGGTCTCCGGTGTACTTGATTGCATGTTATGCCTAGAAGAGGCATGTGTTTGTATGAGACAAAGAAGATGCCTAGAAGAACTCCGTTAGAAGAGATTGCAACCCATTTAAGAGAACTTGAAGATTGTGAAGGTGATGCTCAAGCTATTCGCACAGTCACCATGATCATATCCTTTATGTTTGCACTATTGAATATGTTGGTGAATCGACCTCGAGGGGGTCACTCATCATATGTAACCCTATCACGTGAGTTCAAAAGAAGGATATTTTTTATTCCTAAAATTTCCAGAAATAAATATACATAAGGGACTATTTAAAATAGTTTTGGAAAAAATTTACAGATTTGTATAGAAAAGGGATACATTTTATTAATGAAAAAATTTACAGATAAGGGATTTTAAATATAGGCCTTGAACGCACGTGATATAGAGGGTTTATACATAGTGACCCCCCCGAGGAATCGACAACGCCGGCAGCCATGCACTGGCAGCTTGTGTGAAGAAGAGTTGAGTCTTTGGGTAGTTTTTGACTATAACAATGGAGTGGTGATTCTCAATGCTTTCAACTTCTTTTGCTATGAAAATGATGAAGATTACAATATCTTGAAGCTTTTATGTGCACTTCCTATTGTGAGAAGGGTGATTCTAGAATGCATGTATACACGATGTTTTCATGGTGTTGGTTGGTCACTTATTTTTGAAAATTTTGTTGAGGATCACATTGTGGAGGGTTTTCAACAAGTGGTTATGCATAATAAGTTGGTCTTGGTATACTAAGGCTCTGTGGGATCTTGTTCGTATCTTGTTTGGGATATTATTTGGATCTTGGTGTTTCCTTTTTGTGTTTCATCATGGTGAAGATTCCAGTGTTTCGAGGGACCCAAGGGGAAGACCCGGAGTCTTATCTTTGGGATTTTGTTCGAGGATGCCGGCTTTCTGGATGGTCCATGAAGGATCGAGCGGAGATTTTGCCTGATTTTCTTGAAGGTGTAGCCTTGAGTTGGCATGAGACCTTGCCGGACTCTACCAAGGAGGACTGGGACCAAGTGGTGGCAGCAATGAAGCAGAGATTTGGGGCAGTGGAGTCGCCAAATGCTTTGATGTTGCAGTTGGACCGGTTCTATCAAGGAGAGGGTGAGTTGGTCTCTGCGTTGGCAATCCGATATGAAACTTTATGGACAAAGTATGAAAGGGCAGCTTTGCGAGCTATGGCATCTGCATCATCGGCCCCTCAACGTCTCTCAGGGATGGAGCACTTAAAGATGAGCAAATTTGTTATGGCTTTGGAGCCTCGTCTTCGCTCAAAGGTAATGAGTAAAGATCCAACAACATACGTGGAGGCACTTCACATTGCGACCAAGAAAGAAGCTTCTCTAAAGATCGAATCCTCTTTTGTGTCTTCAACAGCTTCAACTTCTAAGGTGGAGGTAATGGGCACTCCTCAGGTACCAAAATCCTCTGAGTTAGTATCATAATATCTCCCAATTGATGGCAGAGTTTGCTGATTTGAAATTGCATTTGGTTAATGCACGACAACCTAGAGCACCAAAGAGTGAAGATAGGCCTCGAGATGGGAGTGGGGTCACTTGCTATGAATGTAATGAAAAAGGTCACTATCGCCCCGAGTTCCTAGATTGAGAAAGAAAGAAGAAAAACAAGTATCCTTGTTAGAAGCTTCTTCAGGGGATGAGGAAAGAGAGGTAATGATGGCTAAACAGGGGCGTGGTAAAGCAAAAGAAGAAGAAGAAAGCAAGAAAGAAGTAGATGAGGAACATCAGGAAGAGGAACACCGTAGTAAGAAAAAGAAGGCATCTAGAAGGAGAATTAGCCAGTCAGACTTTCCTTTAGGACAAGGAATTGGAAGCTATGACTTGTTGTCCAACCTTAAAGAAAAGGAAGCTCATATCACCTTTGGTCAATTACTTGCTTCAAATGTCTCCAAAACTAAGGAAGGAATGGGGAAAACTAGCAAGCACAAGGGTGTCAAAGAAGAAAAAGAAGAAAAGTGCCAATCCTGTTGTTCAAAAGGTAGATATAGATGTTGGTGATGATGTACCTGTGGTTGATGTGATCATTGATGGTCAAGTGATTTCTAATGTGTACATTGATGGAGGTGCATCGATTAATGTCATGAGTGAGAAAACCATGATTGATGCTGATTTAAAATACTCTAGTACTACCTCTCCTTATCGCATCAAATTGGCTGACAACACTAGGGTTAAGACCTTGGGAGTTGTGAAGAATCTAGAAGTGGATGTATGTGGAATTTCTGTGCCGACTACTTTTCAGGTGATCCCTACCAAGCCAGATGCACGTGCCTATCCATTGATTTTGGGAAGGCCTTGGCTACGCAAGGTGAAGGCTGTTCAAAAGTGGGATACTGGAGAATTGATTTTGCAGGGAAATGATAAGAAGGTGCGCTACAACATCAAAAGCCGCAAAAAGGAAGTTGTCAAGGAGGAGTCTTCAACATCAGAGAGTTCAAGCTCTGACTTAACCGATGAAGAAGAAGAGATAGGGTGTAGCTCCGAGGAGTCCAACTCAGAGGGTGAGGTGGAAGGAGTGGCCTTTGGTCTTTGTCTTGGTGCTGATCGGGATGAGTCAAGAAGGAACAAGGTGGTGGTGCAAGAAGATCCTGTAGAGACACTTCATGTGGAGGATGTGGAGCACATTAAATGACGCCAACACAATGAAGAGCTTCTTGGTGATTCTCTATCAGGTAGTGAGAAGCTCCAGTACTTAGATATGCTAGATGATTTTCCATGTCTCTTTGCAACAAGCTATTCACAGGTTAGTTGAAGCCAGAAAGCAAGACAGTTGTGCAACGCTTAAGGCGATTGGGGGTGATCCAAGCTGAGGCACTAAAGAAAGAGGTAACACAACTACTTGAGGTGGGATTCATCTTTCCTGTTGATGATTCAGAATGGATATCTCCTGTAGTTGTCACACCAAAGAAAGGAAATAAGTGGCGAGTTTGTGTGGACTTTCGTCCTTTGAATGCATGCACTAAGAGGGATCATTTTCCTTTGCCATTCCAAGATGAAATACTAGACCAAGTAGCAGGGCATGAGATGTATTCTATATGTGATGGGTATTCTGGGTACTTTCAAATTCGTATTTGGGAGGAAGATCAAAAGAAAACATCATTTGTCACACCTTGGGGAGTTTTTGCTTATAGAGTGATGCCTTTTGGGTTGACCAATGCACCAGCTACATTTCAAAGGTTCATGAGTCAAGTCCTGGAGCCTTACTTGGGAAAGTTCATACGGGTGTTTTTGGATGATTTTTGCATTTATTCTCGGTGCATAGATCACATGGAGAAGTTAAAGATGGCCTTAGCTAGGATTGATGAAGCAAAAGGGTGTCTAAATCCTAGCAAGTGTCATTTGGCTCAAACAAAAGTAGTCTTATTGGGGCATATTGTGTCTGAAGAAGGCCTGCAAATGGATCCTGACAAGATTCAAGCAATCATGGCATTACCAAGTCCTGAGAGTGTCACTGGTGTTCACAGAATTCTAGGAAAGAGCAAGTATTATCAATGCTTTTGTGATTATTTCACAGAGATAGTGCATCCCATGAACTTGTTGACAAGAAAAGGAGTTTCTTTCCAATGGGGTATGGAGCAACAAGAGTCTTTCCAGCAACTTAAGGAGGCCATGAGTAAGGGCCCAATATTGAAGCCCCCTGATTGGTCTCAAGACTTTTATGTAAATCCAAGTGTATCTTTGCATTCAGTTGGTGCTGTATTGCTACAAAAAGGAGAGGCAGGTAGAATGCAACCCATCTATTATGCCAGCCGATAGCTTACAGATGTGGAAACAAGGTATGAAGAAATGGAGCACAGAAGCAGAGATTGGTAAGGAAGGCTTGTCCCTATACTATTGTTGATGACATTCTTTATAAATTGGGAAAAGATAAGGTGCTCCGTCGGGTGGTCCATCCCATGGAGACTAGGAGAATCCTAGAAATGTGTCATGAATGCTCTGGTCATTTTGCTTCAGCAAGCACAGCTAGGAGAATTCTTAATGCAGGATACTTTTGGCCACGCCTCCATAAGGATGTATATGAATGGTGTCGAAGTTGTAAAGTATGCCAAAAGTTTGGAAGGCGACAGTTGATTCCTGGGCCCTTGAAGCCTATTCCAGCATATGGACCATTTGAGAGGTGGGGGTTGGACTTTGTGGGACCACTCCCTCGCTCATCCCAGGGCAAGCATTATTTATTGGTGGCCACAGATTATGCGACTCGATGGGTAGAGGCCAAGGCCACAGTCAATAGCAAGGCAAGCACAGTTGCAAAATTTCTCTTTGATCAAATTTGTTCACGCTTTGGTTGTCCTTTGGAAATTCTCACTGATGGAGGAACCTCTTTTAAAAATGAACTAATTGAAGATGTGGTGCATAAGCTAAAGATAAATCATAGCATGTCCACGCCATACTATCCTCAATGTAATGGCTTGGTTGAAAAAACAAATGGATTGTTGTGCAATTCAATGGGAAAGCTTGTTGACACCAAGAAAAGGCATTGGGATAGGCACTTGGCAGAAGTTTTATGGGCTTACAGAACCACACACAAGCTAGCTATTGGGTTTACACCATTCCAACTAGTGTATGGAATAGAAGCCATTTTACCCATCGAATTGGAGATACATAGTCTTCGCACAGCTGTTGCAAGAATAGAAGGACAGGAGGATGCCTATGCTCAACGCTTGGTACAGCTAGAAGCCTTGGATGAATGCAGATTACAGGCCTTACAAAACTTGGAATCTTCTCAAAGAAGGCGCAAGGCCCGTTTTGACACCAAATTACGCAAGAAGAAAGATATTGCAGAAGGAGATTTGGTAATAAGATTTGATAGCCGTCTGGACAAGCGGCTAGACAAAAAGTTTATCGGCCGATGGGAGGGGCCATATCGAGTCAAAAAGAAGTTCACGAATGGAACCTTTCAACTTGAGGATGTTGATGGCATGGTGATACCCGGATGCACCAATGGGTATCGCCTTAAATTCTTCTATGCTCGACCACCATGAGGGCCAGCAGACCCTCTCTGTACTAGAGAGGATCTGCTGGGGGGGGAAAGATGTGATGCTAAAAATTGATATTTTTAACTTGGTATTGATATTGTTTTTCTCTATGTTTGATAAGGGTTTGAGTATCAAGTGATAGCCTAGTGGCTCTCACTTATTTCTATTTTCTACGATATTATATGGGATTGAGAGGATGAGTGGAATGGCTCATTGTAAATACCATAGGTATGAATTATAAATACCTTGGTATGGGGTGAGAGTTATTTGTGTATGGGATATTATGAGTTTTTTAGAAAATAGGAAGAGTGAGTCATATAAAGAGGTGGGCTCATGCCCATGTGTTCCAATAATATAAGAGAGGCCACATGCCAAGCGGGTGGAAGGCATGTGGAGGAGTGTGAAGTCAAGAGGAATCCTTCTACAACTCCTATGTGGAATAAGGAGGATGTGGACATGTGGAAAAGACAGGGTCCCTATGGGCTCCATGTGAGGAGACTCTTGACTTTCTCAATATTTTAAGAGTCTTGAGCATCTTTTGATGGGACACATGGCAAGAGTAGCCAAAAAGGACATGGATGGTGACATACGTGCTTATGTGATTGATGGGGAAAGGAATCTACAGGCAGCAATTGTAAATGGGTGAAGGAGGGTAACAAAATCTCTATAAAAGGAGCCCTCCTCTCCCTTGTTCATGAGAATCTCTTCCACCATTAGGCCTCATGTTGCTGTAGCTCTAGTCTCCCCAAGCCTCTTCCATGAGCCTTCTCTCCCTCTTGTAAATATTCTCTCATGTAGACTCTTGAATCCTTCTCTCTCTAGTTTATTCTCTCTCTATGAGTAGTCTTGGAGCTTCCGCTCCCTCTTGTATGTATGAAACCTCTTCTTCTCCCTTGTGTTTATAGTGTTGAAGTGGATTCTCACTCTATTTGTAATGAAGGTCACTTCAGGTTTTCTCTCTCTTGAGTGTCTCTTCCCTTTTCTTTCTTTCAAAGCCTTAAAAGTTCTTTCTATTCGGCTGCTCACTGTGCACACATGTCCCTCTGTTTCCCAAGCCACCATGCAAACTTCTTCCCCTCTTCTAGGCAAAATCTATGAGGGGTGGATCGTTGATGAAGGTGGAGTCTTGAGCATCTTGCTCAGGCGAAATTAGCCTGGGAGAGGGTAGTTTTCATGACAGTTTGACCCCCTATTAGTGTTTTGCTCATAACTTTCTTCTCGGTAGTCTGATTGTAATGAAATTTATATTAGCATGAAGCTCTCTTCAAGGCTCATGTTCATGTGTGATCAAATTTTGAATCAGATACTGTTGCAAAAAGTTATGAGTCTCTGTGTCTGACAGTCTGTTTTCATGATAGTTTTTACCCCCGTCTAGTAAACTATCCATAACTTTTTGGCCGCTACTTTGTTTCTTACAAAACATATATCAGTGCGAAGCTCTCTTTAAGGCGCATGTCTGTATGTGCTTAGATCTTGAATCAAATGTTGCTGCAAAATGTTATGAGTCTCTGTGTCTAATAGTTTGTTTTCATAACAGTTTTTACCCTCTTCTAGTAAACTGTCCATATCTCTTCAACCGTCTGTCTGTTTTCAACGAAACTTATATCAGCGTGAAGCCATCTCAAGGCTCATCTCTTTGTGTGTTTGAATCTCTGATATCATGTCTCTACTGAAAGTTGTAGGCCTTTGTGTCTAATGATGGTTTGTAGAGTATCTTGAGCTAAGTGTGAAAGTGTCTATGAAGGAGTTGCAATGTTTCCTCGGAACCTACCCATCCGACCCAATCAGCCCCTTCAAACTCCATGATATATATCAGTTCATGTCATGTTGAGCTGCAAGATCTTCTTTTAACAACGTATTGCTGTTCTCTTTGGCGCAAACCGGCTCGCTGAGATTATGCCCTCTGCTGATCCTTTTCTTCTCCCTATGCTTGATTACAACATCAGTTGGGATGTTACCATCTTCATTCTCACCTGAGGGAGGAAAGTATGGTGTGGTATCTTGGCATAAAAGCTTCTTTCTAATGTTCCATTCTCAATGATAAATATCTTTGGCAGTCAGTTCGAAAGCAGCAGGAAGTGAAGAGGTGCGTGAAGTTTATTACCCCCAACTTCATGTCATAGTGTGCATAGGGCCCAGGCTTGAGGTGGAAGGGCATGACCATGTGCCACCCTTCCACGTAAGAGGACCCATAAGGTGTGTTGTACATAATCCATGGTAGTAATATTATAAAATGTAAGGTGGCATGGCTCCGTCATGTGCCACCCCTCCACCTAGGCTGCATTTAGTGAGATATGGCTCAAAGTTCATGGGAGAAGTAATATAAAATAGGTGGAGATGGATATTATATTGTGATATTCCCTCTATATAGGATAGGCTCATATGGGGGAGGTATAAAAGGTCCAAGAGAGCAAGTTAAATAATGGGGAAAGTAGGATGAGGTGGCAAGATTCCTTGTGCCAACCCTCCACTTGTCCTCCTAGAGGTTTGAACATATTGTAAAATTGGGGAGAGACCAAGGGAGTATCATAAACTTGAGATATGGGGCTTGATTTATGTGGAAAAATGAGGCAAAGGGTTGTCGCACACAATTGAGAGTGTGTAACCACCTAGCCCACATGGGAAACTTTTCCACACACACCATACATGTGGGAGGAATCATTTATTGGGAGAGAGCCCCTCTCTTGGCTATAAAAGGAGGGGGCTATTCCTTGATGAGACACGCTCATTCTTGAAAAGCCACCTAGCTAGTACTTTGATTTCTCCCTTCCCTTCTTTTCAAAATAAAGCATGGTCCTCTTCCCTTGATGTCTCCATCTTTACATTCCTCCTCCCATCATGTACATGCTTCTCTTCCCCCTCTCCCTTTCATCTTGTGTCATAGTCTCCCTCTTCATTCCCTCCCCTTCTAATTCCTTTTCCCCTCCCATGATAACGTTTTGCCCTCACATTCTCCTTTCCTCTATGGCCCTCGAGCGTCGCCATGCTTAGCCTCTAGCCTCTAGTCCTGATTTCTTTTTCAGCTAATAGAAATGGTGTGGCTGCTGGGATCAAAATCTCCATGGCTAGTGGTATAAAATCTATTACTCCTACGACTGGGTGCGGCACTGTGGCCTCTTCCGTGCACAGTTCTCTTCTTTTGCGCCTTAAACTGTGTGCCTTCCCTATCTCTATGGCTGCAAAACTTCCCAGCTTCTGCACTTTCAGTCTACCTGCTTTATGCTCACAGTTCCTATGTGTATTCTAGCCGGTGAATCTTCTGCTTGTACCAGTCGCATCTGCAGAACTGTACCATCTGTGCTCCTTCTGAGTTCCCGCGCACGCATTCGATTCGTGCATCTACTGTGTTCATCTTGCGACAGTTTTTTGGGCTCCTGCATCTTCTCATCGCGGACAGTTTTCTCGCTTCACGCATCTACTGTGTTCACCTGCGCGACAGTTTTTTGGGCTGCTACGTCTTCTGGTCGCGGACAGTTTTTTTGAGTTTCTGTAAAACTGTAACAGCAGATCCCGTGCCCCCCTCTCTCTTCTCTACTCCTTCTCTTTCTCTTACTCTTCTCCTTCTCCTCTCCTCTCCTCTCTTTTTATTAAAGAGTAGGATTTGAACCCAAGACCTCCCCCTTCACAAAAGGGAGACTTATCATTGGGCCAACAAGTTGGAAGTGATGAAAATGTAATGATCTTTGTTTATATATTGAAATCTCGGGAACTGTAACTTTCTAACCGTGGGGAGTTTACTCTTGCTGTAAAAAGCAAAAGTACTTCATCTCATGTGCTCTATTCACATCCTATATCACCGATTTGAAACTTTTCCAAGTCCACTTCACGGACGCATGCCACACGAGGAGGGTGGATATTTATGTCACTTCTCAATGCGTTTAAGGATTTGGTGTCTGGTCCTCCGTGCCTTACGGCTACCAATGCATGAGATCTCTTCTTTGATCTCCATGTCGACCTTCAATGGCTGATTGTCTAGTGCATTGTTCAAGGAGATGATGGGTGGGACGATACACCGTGGATGATTCATCGTGAAGAACTACTGATACGCTGGGAGAACTTTGATTTTAATTCTACTCATTATGTGGTGATCAAACTACTTGCTACTTCAGAGGTAATTAAAACGGTGTCCTTCATCGAAGGGTGGGATGCTCCCCAAGCTTGGGGGGAGATTTGGTGCATCTACTTATTAATTCCTGTGGATAATCTCGTCCTGAATGGCTTATTCTCAATCTCACTACAAAGGTTTCTAGGCCTCGGCTATGGTTGGTAATGTTTCGACCAAGGAATCCATTTGTACCTAAGCAACCTTTTGTGCCTCATTTCAGCTTCAATTTGTAATTATTTTTGGTCTAAAGATAAACCATCAACAAAGGATTGCAAGTTTATTTGGTGCTGAATGTTTGGCTCAAGTGTTGAATTCTCCCCACCCTCTCCTTCTACCTATCTTGGACTACCGATAAGCTTGGGATGTCCGAATTTTAGTCTTGGTGTGATGACATCTTGGATCCTTCAATTTGATGGAGCTTACAAACCTTCGACCAAGGCTGCTGGTGTGGGTGTGAAGCTCACTTCACCGGGTGGTGAGGAGTATTGTTACAGCAAGTTTGCACCTGCAAGTACTTGGAATCAAGCTGAGTACTCGGTGCTCATTTTTGGGCTACAAAAGGCACAAGAACATCACGTCAAGCAACTTGAAGTGCAAGGATATTCTCAACTAGTGTGTGAACAAGTTAGTGGAAGGTGGAAGGTGTGGAGCAAAGGCTTGGTTCCACGACATACTTGATACGAGTTTACCGACTTTGAAAGATCATCAGAAAGGTCCTCAAGGACATTGCTCAAAAGAAGGATGCTAGACCACACACCCCTTGAAGAAATAGCATGGCAACTATAAGAACTAGAAGAAGCTGAAGGTGATGTGCAAGCTCTCCAACTGTTGACATTTGTCATGGCATTCTTGTTTGCCTTGATGAACAAGCTCATGCAACGCCGTGTCTCTAACCATCGCTTGTAAAGATGGATATGATATCATGAGAGTTGGTCCTTTTAAGATTGTCTATGTGCTATTCTATGCTGAAGATTATTCCCGTGTGGTATTTCACAATACACCAGTCACACCCTACCCTGCCTATGTGTGCTTTGTGGATGTATCTTCACCCGATTTTCAGTTCAAGCTTCCTCTTTCTATTGTTTGTCCATAGATAAGCCTCGTCTTGCCTTTCTCTTTTCCATCTTCCAAGCATGGCTGACATTCCCGTGTTTTGTGTACGGGTGGAAGAAAATCCAAATGAGTATCTTGTGGCCTTCAAGCGTCGTCGTGTTTCTCTCAACTTTCTTACTAAAGACAGATGGCTATTGGTTCTTCCCACATTTCTAGAGGGTTTGGCTCAAGTGTGGTATGAGAAGTTCGCCAAAGCTGGACAAGGTTGACAGCAGTGATGATTGAGTATTTCGGCAAAGAAGAGGAGCCGGAGAATGTGTACTTGCAGGTGGCAAACTTGAAGCAGCCAGAAGGTGAGATGGCGCATCGATATGTGGATCGAGCGGCCGTGCTCTTGGACCGTTTAATTGCCACACAAGAGGACAATGCTGGATTTTGAGCTGGAATGACTCAGCATGTGCTGGGCTACCTTGTAGCAGGAGCAACTGATGAATTCCACCTCAAGCTTAAATGGGAGAATCCAAAAACTATGGTACTAGCACATGAGATTGCTCAAAAGTTTAATAAAGTTCAGTCTGACCCCACTTCAAAGAAGATGATTGTCCCTCCGCAACCCTCTCAATTCTTGCAACAACAACCTGGGGGGTCTAACTCAGGGGCATACCCCCACCCCTCATCAGGGATGTATCCACCACCTCCATCTCAAATGTATGGTCCTCCCTTAGATGCTTACCCTCAACAAGGTGTAAATTCTCACCCTCCACCTCGAAGATTTCCCCAACCTCGCCCACGAGCCCCCCTACTTTCTACTCCCTTGGCCCCTCCAGCTAAAGAGGCCCCCCCTGCAATAGAACCTGAAGTCAATGACCTAGCCAAGGCCATGAATGATCTTTGGCTTGAGATGGTGGGCATCATAAATCAAGCCAACCGCCCTCCAAGAGACTGTGCTAATGTTGTATGCTATGAGTGCCACTAGAAGGGTCATTATCGCATGGAATGTCCCAATATTCCAAGGGTGAATCTTCTAAGTGAATCAGGCACTGAGGATTCTGATGTAGAGATCCTTGACCTTGGGAAAAGAAGTCATACAACCTCGGACCCCTCTCCAAACCGTGGACCAGGCCGCCCTAGGAAGAAGGTGTCCTTCTCAGAGCCCTCAGATGCTGAGATGGCAGACCCACCAACCGAGAAGACTAAAAGATCCCGCAGGGGTAAGTGGTCACCCTTGGATTTTCCCATCGGCTCGAAGCAAGAAGAGTATTTGGTTGTTCAGAACCTTGCTCATCGTTCTTTGAGCATCACACTCCCTCAGCTAATAGCATTAAGCCCTAAGGTGAGACGTGAGCTGCAGCAAGGGCTCTCAATAAGGAGGAACAAGAAAAAGGAAAAGGTAAGAGAGGTATCTTCTATCTCTGAAGAAATTGATCGGCACCCACATACAGTCGATGTCATCATAGATAATTGCCGTGTCAAAAATGTGTGTATTGATGGGGGAGCTGAATGTAATATCATGGTGCCCCAAATCATGAAGAAATTGAATTTGAAATGCACAAGGCATTCCTCCACTCAAATCAAGGTAGTAGATGGTCGATGACTCATCACCCTGGGAGTCATTGAGAATTTGCCCATCACTGTCAATGGGTTGACCACCACCATCAATTTCTATGTAGTGGACATCGAAGATACAGGCAGGAGTTACCCAGCCATACTCGGGGGACCATGGTTGGGAAAGAGTGATGCAGTCAGCTATTGGAAGATAGGACACATATCTTTTGGTGCTTCTAAGGAGAAGATCTCAGTGCAACCAGGTGCCACGGAACCAAAAGAAGAAGAGGAGCAAGACAGTGATACTCTCTTATCCTCAGTGTTTGAATCAATGGAAGGATCAGACGGGGGGGAGGAGTTCTCAGATGAGGAAGTTTACATGATGGGGGTGTCTCCAACCTCGCCACCTGCAGAAAAAGGTAACAGCTAGTCCTCAACAGCTTGAATCTATTCTTTTCCCAAACCTCACTCCAAGTGGGAAAGATGAATTCCTAGGAATGTTCAAAGATTTCCCTGACCTTTTCGCAACTAGCTACCGCCACCTTCGCCATGTGACTGCCATAGAGCACAAGATAGAGCTGAAGCCTAATGCGAAGCTTGTGGCTCAGAATTATCAGAGATTAGGGCCCCTACAGACCGATACTTTGCGCTCAGAGTTGCAAAAACTTGTAGAAGCTGGGTTTATTGTTTCGGTTTACAATACTGAATGGGTTTCACCAGTGGTAGTCACCCCAAAGAAAAACAACAAGTGGCGGGTTTGCATCGACTATAAGAAACTCAATGCAGCCACCAAGAGGGATCATCGTCCTCTACCCTTTCAAGACCTCATTCTTGAGAAGGTAAGTGGTCATGAGATGTATACTTTCTGTGATGGTTACTCTGGGTTTTATCAAATCAGAATTTCCAAAGAAAATGTGCTTAAAACCACATTTGCCACACCCTGGGGGACATTTGCATTCAAAGTAATGCCATTTGGCCTCACCAATGCTCCTGCTACCTTTCAAAGGTTTATGCAGATGGTGTTTGCTCCTTATTTGGGGGATTTCTTGGAGGTGTTTTTAGATGATTTCTGTATATTCTCGTCACATAAGGAGCACGTCATGAAGGTTAGATTGGCCTTCCAAAGGGTCAATGATGCAAATGGTAGTATCAACCCTAAGAAATGAACCATTGGAGCCACTCAAGGGAGGTCACTGGGACATATTGTCTCATCCGAGGGCATCAAGCCGAGGCGTGGTCGCTATATTGAGTTCCAGGAGTACATGGTGGATCAGGAGGCATACATGTATTCTCATCTTGTTGTTGCGATCAAGATTACTTTGAGTCATGTTCGCACTTGCAAGGAGACGTCCACTCCATGATGTGCCTTGTAGTGGAGGATCACGAGAGCATACTTGCAACTATTGGCATAAGAGCCGATCCTGAGGAGTAGCACATTACATATCATAATTTTGGGATCATCAGTTGATTAGATAGATTTTTTTTGGGTATCACTAGTTGATTACATATTTTTGTATTCAATATGTATAGGCTCACTGTGTGATCGTACCATTGTAGTTTTCATGGACTCATATTTTGTATTTCACTATGATGGCTTTATACACGTTCATACACATCATTGTATTAGATTCTATTTTATACATGATGTCCGTTGTTTCTCAATGGGATTTGTTGTTTTTGTAAAACAAAAAATTGTTTATTAGTAGTAATGTTGTAATTGTGCTTTGTGCTTTAGGACATTTTAAAAATGTGACTAAGAAAATTCGCGCACGTACTAACCAAATACACATGTGGACTTATCTGTTGGGGATGAAACTTCGCACGGCTCTTAGGCTACCCTAGACCTACATCCATGCAAGATTTTGTCTCCAACTTATTTGGTATGTGCCACATGGAAGTTATAATGCGTACATTTTTGCAAGCACTCCCTACTAGTGACTACGCATGAAAAATGGCACATGTACTAACTAATTACGCACGTGGACTTATCTGTTGGCGATGAAGCTCTGCACAGCTCTTAGGCTACCCTAGACTACATCCATGTAAGATTTGGTCTCCAACTGATTTGGTATGTGCCACGTGGAAGGTATAATGCGTACATTTTTGCAAGCACTCCCTACTAGTGACTACGTATGAAAAATGGTGCACATACTAACCAAATATGCATGTGGACTTATCTGTTGGGGATGAAACTCTGCACAGCTCTTAGCCTACCCTAGACCTACATCCATGCAAGATTTGGTCTCCAACTAATTTGGTATGTACCACGTGGAAGGTATAATGCGTATATTTTTACAATCCCTACTAGTGACTATGCATGAAAAATGGCGCATGTACTAACCAAATATGCACGTGGACTTAACTATTGGGGATGAAACTTCGCACCGTTCTTAGGTACCCTAGACCTACATCCACGCAAGATTTGGTCTCCAACAGATTTGGCATGTGCCACATGGAAGGTATAATGCGTACATTTTTACAATCCCTACTAGTGACTACGTATGAAAAATTGTGTACGTACTAACCAAATATGCACGTGGACTTATCTACTGGGGATGAAACTTTGCACAGCTCTTACGCTACCCTAGATGTACATCCATGCAAGATTTGGTCTCTAACTGATTTGGTATGTGCCAAGTGAAAGGTATAATGCGTACATTTTTACAATCCCTACTAGTGACTACATATGAAAAATGGTGCACATACTAACCAAATATGCACGTGGACTTATAAGTTGGGGATGAAACTTCACATGGCTCTTAGGCTACCCTAGACCTACATCCACGCAAGATTTGGTCTCCAACTGATTTGGTATATGCCACATGGAAGGTATAATGCGTACATTTTTACAATCCCTACTAGTGACTACGTATGAAAAATGGTGCATGTACTAACCAAATACACACGTGGACTTATCTGTTGGGAATGAAAATTCACACGGCTCTTAGGCTACCCTAGACCTATATCCACACAAGATTTAGTCTCTAACTGATTTGGTATGTGCCACGTGGAAGGTATAATGCGTACATTTTTACAATCCCTACTAGTGACTACGCATGAAAAATGGCTCACGTACTAACCAAATATGCACGTGGACTTATCTGTTGGGGATGAAACTTCGCACGGCTCTTAGGCTACCCTGGACCTACATCCATGCAAGATTTGGTCTCCAACGGATTTGGTATGTGCCACGTGGAAGGTATAATGCGTGCATTTTTACAATCTGGCCTACTAGTGACTATGCATGAAAAATGGCATACGTACTAACCAAATACGCATGTGGACTTATTTGTTAGGGATGAAACTCTGCACGGCTCTTAGACTAACCCTAGATGTACATCCACGCAAGATTTGGTCTTCAACTCATTTCGTATGTGCCATGTGGAAGGTATAATGCGTACATTTTTACAATCCGTACTACTGACTATGCATGAAAAATGGTGCATGTACTAACCGAATACACACGTGGACTTATCTATTAGGGATGAAACTTCGCATGGCTCTTAGGCTACCCTAGACCTAGATCCATGCAAGATTTAGTCTCTAACTGATTTGGTATGTGCCACGTGGAAGGTATAATGCGTACATTTTTACAATCCCTACTAGTGAGTACGCATGAAAAATGGTGCACATACTAACCAAATACACATGTGGACTTATCTGTTGGGGATGAAACTCTGCATGGCTCTTAGGCTACCCTAGACGTACATCCATGCAAGATTTGGTCTCCAACTCATTTTATATGTGCCACATGGAAGGTATAATGCGTACATTTTTACAATCCCTACTAGTGACTACGCATGAAAAATGGTGCACGTACTAACCAAATATGCACATGGACTTATCTGTTGGGGATGAAACTCTACACAGATCTTAGGCTCCCTAGATGTACATCCACGTAAGATTTGGTCTCCAACTTATTTGGTATGTGCCACGTGAAAGGTATAATGCGCACATTTTGGCAAGCACTCCCTACTAGTGACTACGTATGAAAAATGGTGCACGTACTAACCAAATACGCATGTGGACTTATCTGTTGGGGATGAAACTCTGCACAGCTCTTAGGCTACCCTAGACCTACATCCATGCAAGATTTGGTCTCCAACTGATTTGGTATGTGCCACGTGGAAGGTATAATGCGTACATTTTTACAATCCCTACTAGAGACTAACTATGAAAAATGGCGTACGTACTAACCAAATATGCACGTGGACTTATCTGTTGGGGATGAAACTTTGCATGGCTCTTAGGCTACCGTAGACGTACATCCATGCAAGATTTGGTCTCCAACTGATTTGGTATGTGCCACATGGAAGGTATAATGCGTACATTTTTACAATCCTTACTAGTAACTACGTATGAAAAATGGTGCACATACTAACCAAATATGCACGTGGACTTATTTGTTGGGTATGAAACTTCGCACGGCTCTTAGGCTACCCTAGACCTACATCCACGCAAGATTTGGTCTCCAACTCATTTTGTATGTGCCATGTGGAAGGTATAATGCATACATTTTTACAATCCCTACTAGTGACTACGCATGAAAAATGGCGCACGTACTAACCAAATATGCACGTGGACTTATCTGTTGGGGATGAAACTTTGCACGAATCTTAGGCTACCCTGGATGTACATCCACACAAGATTTGGTTTCCAACTCATTTCGTATGTGCCACGTGGAAGGTATAATGCATACATTTTTACAATCCCTACTAGTGACTACGCATGAAAAATGGTGCATGTACTAACCAAATATGCATGTGGACTTATCTGTTGGGGATGAGACTTTACACAGCTCTCAGGCTACCCTAGATGTACATCCATGCAAGATTTGGTCTCCAAGTGATTTCGTATGTTCCACGTGGAAGGTATAATCCCTACTAGTGACTACGTATGAAAAATGGCGCACGTACTAACCAAATACGCAGGTGGACTTATCTATTGGGGATGATTTTGGACCAATCATACATAATCATGTATTAATGTTTGACACATGTTACTACCAATGAGCACCATTCCATGCTAAACATTGACATTTTTATCTTAATCTACAATTTACAAGAATTAGTGACAATATCAGTGTAATAATTGCAAGCATTGATATATACGAAATTCAATATGATATTCAAAATGATAAAGTTCATAGCACGAGAGAGAGAGAGAGAGAGACCTTATACTTGAACACCTTTTCAATGCTTAACGTTTACTATTACTTCACATGGCATTATTTTTAAAATACCTTATGTATTAGATGTGTGAATTGAGATATCTGAAATTCATACTCCTAATTTTAAATACACACGTGGGGATGAAACTTCGCACGGCACTTAGGTTTAGTGTAATAATTCCTCGTGGCAAAGGATGCAAGTGGCGGTAGGAACCCTGGCTATGACTGGTGCATCTATGGGTATCCTAGTCAGCACATCTACAGGAGGAGCGGGGTATAGGGCCACACTGGGGTTGATCCTATGGCGAGATGCATCATGACTAATATGTCTCAACTGCAAAATATAGTGCTCCGCTCGATGGTAAGCCATGCATGTCCGAATCCTCTGCTCCTCCAAATCTGCCTCTAATAGTCGTACACAAGACTCCATATCCTGTTGCAATAGATGTGCCTGCAATGCAAACATGTCGCATACATGGTGAGAATTAACCAAAAAACTTCAGTTCAAAACACGCAACAAAAAAATAAACTAAAATAATCAGAATAACTAACCTCATCCCTAGACTCGGCCAACAATGCCTCCAGCTCTGCAATCCATGTGTCTCGAGTCTCCAACTCATGTTGAGGTGGTGTAGATGTGGGAGGTGGTGTAGATGTGGGAGGCTCCATAGATGTGGGAGGTGGGGGAGGTGGAATTGAAAGTGATCTCGATAGGGCAAAGACCATGTCGTGCAAGGATGAGGCCACTGAATGAACATCCCCCCTAATCCATCCTCCAACAGCTCGCAATGCCGGTGCAGGGATAGTGTGCAGCTCAAGTGCCTCGTGTGGACGCCGAACACCTATAGTCTGACACTCATGACGCCCCATCCTACCATGTCCCACTCCTGATCTTGGACAGGTACTAAGGTAGTCTAACCAATGACTAAGCACAAACTCGGTGTATAGCTGCATGGCAAATGACCTGGCTATCTGATGGTTGTGAGGCAATCGACCACCATTCGCAGCGAGATATCTCGGATAAATGTGTCCTGCTATGACGGGGTGCCTACAACGTAAAATATAAAATGGCTACCCTGATCATGGTCGCATCGCCTCAGTGTGACCATCCCAAAACATATCCTCTAAAGCCTGCCTGTGAGGTGACTCACGCTCAAACAAGTCTCGAATGGCTCTCCAATCCAAGCCATGACCACCGATCTCTCAGCCTGTGCCTGAAAGGTATCCAAAACGTCCTCAACTGTGTCTAATCGACCTAGAGCATCAATGACTGAATCTAGACTCGCAACCAAGTGAGGGGGTGCCCTAGCATCCTGCAGTGCCCTCATCTCAGCTCTCAAAATCGCTATTTGCATATGAACAGTGGTGCCAGAACCTGCATGACAACTGGTGCATGCACAAAAAAACACATGGAAATTAATATTCTATTTGGGTAATGAAAATTAATATTCTATTCAATGGGACTTAATAATCTATTTGTGTAATGAAAACTTTTAGCTAGCCAATTTTGATTGAATTTTTGCAAAAGCTCATGACAAGGTTTCATGGAATCACATAAGTCTTTGTAATTGTCTATGTAACTATATCCATACATAGATCTACAACCTTCCCTAGTTCCCTATTTCTATAGTTTCACGTGCCACCTAAAGGGATTGCTAGCCACATGATCTACCCTCTCCTTGCATCAACCTCTCGCACCATATGATTTGAAAATGATGTGTACGCGAATGTGTTGTTCAAATCATCCTATTTGTTTGATTGATTACACTTAGTCACGTACTCCTTGATGAGGTAGGATGTCGTTGGGATTTAGATGTTATTGAAAAAGGGATTTAGATGTGCATCCTTGGTCTTATTTCATTTTCAAAGAAATTTCAAACTTTGTGTTAAAGATGCTACACTTCCCTAATTTGAAAAATAATATAAAAACTACTTTAATCTCTTTTTTAAAATAAATGAAATAGATGATTTTAAAAAATAAAATAATACGTTTTGACATTTAAATAAAAACTTCAATAGCTTGAAAAATAATATAAAAGCTACTTTAAACTCTTATTCTCTTATTTTTTATAGATGATTTCTAAAAACAAAATTTAAACATTTTTATATCTAATTCAAAACTTCAGTAATTTAAAAGCTAACATAAAAACTACTTTAACCTCTTTTTTTATAAATAGATGATTCTAAAAAACAAAATGTATACATTTTTTACATTTAAATAAAAACTTCACTAACTTAAATAATATAAAAGCTACCTTAAACTCTTATCTTCTTTTTTTCTTAAAGATGATTTTTAAAAATAAAATTTAAACATTTTTTTATTTAAATATAAAAAGCACTAATTTAAAAAATAACATAAAAACTACCCTAGTCTCTTTTTTTTTTAATAGATTCAATTTTAAAAGACAAAATATATATGTTTTTTACATTTAAATAAAAACTTCACTAACTTAAATAATATAAATGCTACCTTAAACTCTTATTTTCTTTTTTTCTTAAAGATGATTTTTAAAAATAAAATTTAAACGTTTTTTTATTTAAATAAAAAAAGGACTAATTTGAAAAATAACATAAAAACTACTTTATCTCTTTTTTTTAAATAGATGATTTTAAAAAACAAAATATATACGTTTTTTACATTTAAATAAAAACTTCACTAACTTAAATAATACAAAAGCTACCTTAAACTCTTATTTTCTTTTTTTCTTAAAGATGATTTTTAAGAATTAAATTTAAACGTTTATTAAAAAAAAAGAAATGCTAACATAAAAACTACTTGAATCTCTTTTTTTTTTAATAGATGATTTTAAAAAACAAGGTAAATACATTTTTTACATTTAAATAAAAACTTCACTCACTTAAATAATATAAAACCTACCTTAAACTCTTATTTTCTTTTTTTCTTAAAGATGATTTTTAAAAATAAAATTTAAACGTTTTTTATTTAAATAAAAAAAGCTAACATAAAAACTACTTTAATCGCTTTTTTTTTAAATAGATGAATTTAAAAAACAAAACTTATGCGTTTTTTACATTTAAATAAAAACTTCACTAACTTAAATAATATAAAAGCTACCTTAAACTCTTATTTTCTTTTTTTCTTAAATATGATTTTTAAAAATAAAATTTAAACGTTTTTTTATTTAAATAAAAAAAGCACTAATTTCAAAAATAACATAAAAACTACTTTAATCTCTTTTTTTTAAAAGATAATTTTAAAAAATAAAATATATACATTTTCAGATTTTAAATAAACACTTACGTAATTAGAATTTTAATTTAAAAAAAAAATTTAATGCATTTTAAATTTTCAAATATTTTATAATTAAATTACATATTCCTATAAACTAAAATTTAAATAAATTATTGCAAAAAAAAAGCTACATTAAAAAACCTTACCTGGAATCTCCCGCTCTGTCCATCTCCGTCACTCCGTCATTGTCTGTCGGTCCTTGTCCATCGCTCCCGCAATTTTGTCGATTTCGATGAGGAGGAGCTCGATCGAGGTATGAAGAATGAGGGGGGTCCCTCCCTTTATATACAAAAATTTAGGGTTTCAATACCACGATCGAGGTATTGGGATGCCACGTACCTCGATCGAGGTATTGGACATGCAACATACATCATCGGTCCAGCATAATACCTACGATGCCATATACCTCGATCGTGGTATTTCACATCCCACATACACATCGCTCTATCATACCTCGATCGAGGTATAGACATGCCACGATACCTCGATCAAGGTATTTCAGCTGCCAGCACAGTAGATGTCGGATGCCACATACCTCAATCGTGGTATTTGACATGCCACATACACATCGGTCCAGCATACCTCGATCGAGGTATAGACCTGCCACGATACCTTGATCGAGGTATGTTAGCTACCAACACAGGACATGTCGGATGCCAGATACCTCGATCATGGTATTTGACATGTGGCCAAGTCATCGGTCCAGCACACCACGGTCGAGGTTATTGGACTTACCATGCTACCTCGATCGAGGTTTGTCATCTGCCATGTGGGATGCCAGATACCTTGATCGTGGTATGTGACACGATCGATGTCATCTATCCACGATACCTCGATCGAGGTATAGGCTCGGTTCGGTGAAAGTAAGTCTATGACCTCGATCGAGGTATTGGCTTGCTTCGGTTGTCCTCATGTGTGAATTTCATTGGAGACGATACCTCGATTGAGGTATTTCACACCGAAGCAAAACCTTTGTATTTTCACTCGAGGGGGTGTCACAGTCACCCGCAAGTGGTCTGGAAGTGGACACCCTTAGCTTGCTACCTCCCTGAAACACTATGAAATTAACATTTTATCTCATATTCTCCTCTTTAGAGCACCTACTGAGGTTCAAGATGCTTCTTTTCTTGAAAAAAACAATCATGGATCACATATTGATCTTGCAACAACTGTACGGTCACATGGTAACATGGGAGATCTCCACAAATGGTGCCATCAATAGTCGCAGAGTTTACAAAGAGTGTGATAGGCCATAAGGTAGGTGATGTTTGACGAGGGACGAGAAGGACCATGAATGATTACGAGGGAGGAGAAGCAAGCAGAGGACTAGGTGTGAGGATGAAGGCAGACGAATACGCATGAGTAGGAGGAGTTGAAGCAACAAGAGCAGGCATGAGCATGAGGCAAGAGGAGTGTGCATGAGTAGGAGGAAGGAGGAGTAGGCATGAGCATGAGGGAAGATGAGAATGGATGAGCATGAGGGAGGAGGAGGAGCAGGAAAAAGTAGCAGTAGAACCTATCTTTCAGCAATGCTCTATGGTGAACTTACTTGGGTATTCAAGCTTTAGTTTTGCATAGCAAGCCCTCTCAAAATCTTCTTCACTTGTGTGAATTGTGCCCTCCAAGTTGTGCTAGTCTGCTGCAATGCATTTTTGATAGTTTTGGACATTTGATGCTAGAGTGATGCTTGAGGATTGAAGTAATGCCAAAGTACAGATCAGAGAATGCCTTTTCAATTTGAAATTCAGTTGGGACTGATCTCTTGTTAAATGCCAAGCTCTGAAGGTTCTTCTAATGCTAATCATTTGAAGAAGACTACAAGAAGGACAAAATTCAAAGTGAAGAAGACCCCAGCCAGGAAACTTTGGGAGAAGCCAATAGGGTATGAAAATGCTAAACAATTAGGATTCTCTAAATTTATCTCTAACAATCTACATGTGTATGGTGAGGGAGATTAGTCATTTTATAAGAGAGTAGACATTGCTTGACAAAGGTAAGACCCTCTCATGGCTACTTATAAAATTGACAAGTTCAATGGCCAAGGTTTCCATACTTGGTAGATGAAGATAAAGTTCATGCTTATGAAGGAAAATCTATGGGACTTAGTCAAGGAAGGAAATCAAACCTCTCAGGAAGGTGAATCAACTACAACAAAAGGTAAAGAAAAGGCCACTGACTCTACTTCTACACTTGCAGATGCAAAAAAAATTGAGAAAGTCTATGCCATCATTGCATTACGTTTGGGTGATGACGATGTACACCACATTTCAGATTTGGAATCCCCTTTTGAAGCATGGCACAAGCTAGACATATTGTTTGGTGCTAGCTATCATACTTCCAAATTAAATCTGAAAATTAAGTTATTTGAACTTAAAATGGAGGGAGATAATGTTGCTGCTCATGTCAACACTATGAGAAGTATTATGACACAACTAGCTTCAATTAGTTCCCCTGTCATTGAGGATGATGCAATGGCAGTACTTTTAAAGAGCATGCCTCAGGAATTTGACTATGTGGTTACTACTTTGAAGAATCTTCTTCAACCCTCATTAGAAGGCATCAGTAGTACCTTACAAGAAGAGGAAAGAAAGAACACTTCAAGAATGGGCAAAATGCATACAGAGGCACTTGCAGTGAAGTTTTCAAAGAGCAAGTACAAGGCTTGTAAACACTGTGGGAAAAACAATCACCTTGAGAAGGATTGTTATAGAATCAATCCTTGCTCATAATGCAGCAAGAATAATCACTCTAAGAAGTTTTGCAATGAGAAAAAGAGGACTATGACAAATTTGGTTGAAGAGAGAACTCCATCAGCAAATGAAGCATCCAACTTTGTGGTAGAAGACAAGGACTTTGCCTTTTGAGCAACTTGTCTTTGAATTTTTTGTTCATCATCACTTGGTCAAATTTTGAGGTTCTTTGCCTAGAGTAGTACTCCAAAAAAAAAAGAATGCTATGTGTTTTGTCTTTTGTAAATCATCTCTGGTTACATATGATGTAGGCCATGTGATATGTGTTTGGTCTATCCCATTTTTGTAAATTTTAACCCTTGGGCACCTTTGCGAGCATGAGATCCTAGACATAGATTTATCCTTGACCACCATGAGATGACCATGTGTGACCACCATGAGATGGCATGAGAAACTATGAGACTAGATGTATCCTTGACATTGCAAGAGGCAAACCCTCGAGGGGGGGTATGTTGGGATAAGTAGGGTCAAGGGCTTGCTCTATGGTGCATGTGTGCATCTAGGGGAGTTACATGTGTGTGTGTATGTGTTGTAGAGGCACATCTAGTGCTATGATGTGTCTAGTGTGTGACCTAAGTGATGATGTAAGCCAAAGGCCCCCACATGGGAGGTTCCTTTGATTTAGGTCAGTCCCACTGATGTAGGGGCTGATTGCCCCACTGATTTAGGGGAGGTGCTTACACCATCCTCTCTTTCTATAAAATGGAGGTCATTCCTTCATTCTAATACATGGATTTCGCCTCACTTGTGCTCTCACTCTTTGTGCCATGATGCATCTCTTCTACCCCACACTCCTCTACAGTATGTACAACAAATGAACCACTACTTGGGAATACTTTGCCAGTGGAAAAGCTACCCCACAGTTTCCAACGTAAAAAGTTTTGTAACTTCAAGCCACATGTGGATGAAGGTTGATAATGAGACTCCAGAAAAGGAAAGTCCACAAGATTCTCAAAAACAGATTAATGATACTATGACACTTAGTGACCATAGCCCATGTAAGGCTAGTTCAACACCATCAAAGTCTGATCTTTGTGAATTACTAGAGTACTTCAAGAACTACACAATGGTAGTGTTCCCATAGCAATACAGAGACCACTACAAGAATCTAAAGTGCAAGAAACTGATAACATTGGATAGACTCCAATCTATGAGGAACCGGCCAAACTAGAATAATAAACCTCGCCCTTGAAGCGAAGGAAGAAAAATTGGTATTCATTGGGAAAAAGCTCATGCAATAAGATGAAACAAAGCTAAAAGCACTCCTAATGGAATGTTGAGACTGCCTAGCATGGTCATACAAGGAAATGAGGGGAATTAAACCAGAATGGTAGTACACATTATACTTATTAGGGAAGGTGCCCACCATAAGGTATGTGGACCATATAGAACAAATACAAAATATGGCACCATAGTCTATGAAGTGCTGGAAAAAGTCTTAGATGTAGGATTCATCTATGAGATAGAGAACACTGGTTGGGTTTCCCCCATCACCATTGTGCCTAAACACAACAAGAAGCTAAGGATATGTGTCAACTTTAAGAATGCAAATGCTGCCACAATCAGGGACCACAATCCCATACCCCTAATAGAAACAGTATTGGAAAAGGTGGTTGGGTCAGAGATATATAGCTTCTTGGATCTATTTAGTGGTTGTAACCACCTCACGACCAATACAAAACAACATTTGCTACAAAATGGGTAATCTTTGCCTATAGAGTCATGCCTTTCGGCCTATGTAATGCCCCTGCCACATTCCACAGAGTCATGTTCACCACATTCAAGTCATTGATGAATAATTTTCTACAGGACTTCTTGGATTATTTATGCATCCATTCCAACAAGCAGAACACTTAAACTATATTGAAGCAGTTCTAATCAAATGCAAGGATTATGGCATCTCCCTAAATCCAACAAAATGCCAGTTCATGGTCACCCCCGAAGTTGTTTGAGGACACATCGTTTCTCAACATGGGATTGGCACTAACATGTACAAAATTATAATCATCATAGAATTGCCACCTCCTACAAATTCCAAAGGTGTATAGGTATTTATGGGACATGCCAACTACTATAGAAGATTTATCTTGTAGTATGCCATGATACCTAGACCACTTTACAAATTGTTGGTGGAATTCTCATGGACAGAATTGTGCGACCAAGCCTTTGAGCTTCTAAAGTTGTGCCTAATCACAACACCCATCCATATATCGCTCAATTGGGATATTGATTTTCATGTTCATAGTGATGGTTCCAAGTATGCAATTGGGAGTGTACTTTGCCAACCTGGTGAACATAAGAAAGGCTACCCATTGCATAAATCAACTATACCAACACAGAAAGAGAAGTGGCCCTAGAAATGTCATATAGTGTTAAGAAATTTTGCCACTATTTATTGGCAAATGATTTTATCTTCTACACCAACCATCAAGAATTACTTTAGCTTGTGAACCATCCATGCACAACAAGAAGAATAACCAAATAGCTCCTCTTGCTTCAAGAATTCAATTTCAAAAGAAAGGAGCCCAATACTACATTTATGATAACATGTCTTGTGTCAAGTCGGGAGAAGATGCCACTAGAATAGAATATGACTTACCAAGTGCCACACTATTTCAAATAGATGTTCCAGATTGGTGTGCAGATATCATTGGATACTTAATGACAGGTAGACCCCTGCCAGAATTGTAACCAGTTGAAGCCAAAAAAATCATAATCAAATCTGCACCATATCAACTCATAGCCAGCCAACTCTATCTAAAGAAGGCTTGCAAATGGATCCTGACAAGGTTCAAGCAATCATGGCATTGCCAAGTCCTCAGAGTGTCATTGGTGTTTGCAGAATTCTAGGAAAAAGCAAGTATTATCAATGCTTTTGTGATGATTTCACAGAGATATTGCATCCCATGAAATTGTTGACAAGAAAACGAGTTTCTTTCCAATGGGGTGTGGAGCAACAGGATTCTTTTCAGCAACTTAAGGAGGCCATGAGTAAGGGCCCAATATTGAATCCCCCTAATTGGTCTCAAGACTTTTATGTAAATCCAAGTGTATCTTTGCATTTAGATGGTGCTGTATTGCTACAAAAAGGAGAGGTAGGTAGAATGCAACCCATCTATTATGCCAGCCGATAGCTTATAGAGGTGGAAATAGGGTATGAAGAAATGGAGCAGCAAGCTCTCTCTTTGGTGTTTTTAGTCAGAAATTTTCACTCCTATTTAATACCTCGACCATTTTTCTTCCTTACATCTCAATTTATATTAGCATATCTAGTTCGCAAGCCTAATCCTAGGGGGAGATTTGCAAAATGGTTGTCAGAGCTTCAAGAGTTCTCTTTCTCTTTTTTCTCACCGAAAATACCACTAGGTCCACTATGGCAGATTTGTCCATAGGACGGGAGGATCTAGGAGAAGAAAAGAAATGTAAGGAGAACATTAAAGATGAAAGGGATACACCACCAACAGCTCTTGTTTTGTATTTTGATGGGGCTTATAGTCCTTCATGCCAACAAGGAGCCAGGGCGATAGTCTTGATGAATTCTAAAGGTCAAGAGGTGTGGGCAAGAGGACAAGAGCTTCTAGGTATCACAACTAACAATGCAGCTAAGTCTAATGCTTTGATTCTTGGTTTGAAGGGTTGTCTTCAAAGTTAAGTTAAAAGAATTGGAAGTAAGAGGAGATTCTTAGGTTATTATAAAGCAAATGCAAGGGCATTACAAGATAAGAAGTCCTCATTTGAAGGAGCTTAATCAAAAGGCTATGGCACTATGTAGCCAGTTTGATTTTTGCAAGTTTGTTCATATAAATAGAAAAGAAAATCAAAGGGCAAATGAGTTAGCTACTCAAGCCATTGTAGTACAAGACTAGGGGGTGGTTTCTTTGGTAGACATTAGATGGCCAAAACTGCAAGATGTTCAGAAATATGTGGAAGAAGGCATGTTTCCTCGAGGGTTAACTCCACAACAGAAGAAGAGATTTGTAAGGAAAGCTTGTCCCTATACTATTGTTGATGACATTCTTTATAAATTGGGAAAAGATAAGGTGCTGGACATCGGGTGGTCCATCCCATGGAGACTAGGAGAATCCTAGAAATGTGTCATGAATGCTTTGGTCATTTTGCTTCAGCAAGCACAGCTAGGATAATTCTTAATGCAGGTTGCTTTTGGCCATGCCTCCATAAGGATGTATATGAATGGTGTCGAAGTTGTAAAGTATGCCAAAAGTTTGGAAGGCGACAGTTGATTCCTGGGCCTATTCTAGCATATGGACCATTTGAGAGGTGGGGGTTGGACTTTTTGGGACCACTCCCTCGCTCATCTCAGGGCAAGCATTATTTATTGGTGGCCACAGATTATGCGACTCGGTGGGTAGAGGCCAAGGCCATAGCCAATAGCAAGGCAAGCACAGTTGCAAAATTTCTCTTTGATCAAATTTGTTCACGCTTTGTATGTCCTTTGGAAATTCTCACTGATGTAGGAAACTCTTTTAGAAATGATCTAATTGAAGATGTGGTGCATAAGCTAAAGATAAATCATAGCACGTCCATGCCATACTATCCCCAATGTAATGGCTTGGCTGAGAAAACAAATGGATTGTTGTGCAATGAGTGTGCAATTCAATGGGAAAGCTTGTAGACACCAAGAAAAGGCATTGGGATAGGCACTTGGCAGAATTTTTATGGGCTTACAGAACCACACACAAGCTAGCTATTGGGTTTACACCATTCCAACTAGTGTATGGAATAGAAGCCATTTTGCCCATTGAATTGGAAATACATAGTCTTCGCACTGCTATTGTTGCAAGAATAGAAGGACATGAGGATGCCTATGCTCAACGCTTGGTATAGAGCTAGAATCCTTGGATGAATGCAGATTACAGGCCTTACAAAACTTGGAAGCTTCTCAAAAAAGGCACAAGGCCCCATTTTGACATCAAATTATGCAAGAAAGATACTGCAGAAGGAGATTTGGTCATGAGATTTGATAGCCATCTAGACAAGCGGCTAGACAAAAAGTTTATCAGCCAATGGGAGGGACCAGATCGAGTCAAAAAGAAGTTCAAGAATGGAACCTATTAGCTTGAGGATGTTGTTGGCATGGTGATACCTGGCCGCACCAATAAGTATCGCCTTAAATTCTTCTATGCTCGACCACCTTGAGGAGAGAGGATCTACTGGGGGGGGGAAGATGTGATGCCAAAGATTGATATTTTTTATTTGGCATTGGTATTTTTTCTTCTATGTTTGATAAGAGTTTGAGTACCAAGTGATAGCCTAGCGGCTCTCACTTATTTTTATTTTATAAGATATTGTATGGGATTGAAAGGATGGGTGGAATGGATCATTGTAAATACCATGTGCAAGAGGTGGGCTCATGTCCATGTGTTCCAATAATATAAGAGAGATCACATGCCAAGCATGTGGAAGGCATGTGGAGGAGTGTGGAGTCAAGAGGAATCCTTTTAGAATTCCTATGTGGAATAAGGAGGATGTGGACATATGGAAAAGAGAGGGTCTCGATGGGCTCCATGTGGGGAGACTCTTGACTTTCTCAATGTTTTAAGAGTCTTGAGCATCTTTTGATGGGACACATGGTAACAGTAGCCAAAAAGGACATGGATGGTGACATACGGGCTTATGTGATTGATGGGGAAAGGAATCTATAGGCAGCAATTGTAAATGGGTGAAGGAGGGTGACAAAATCTCCTATAAAACAAGCCCTCCTCTCCCTTGTTTGACATCTCTTCCACCATTAGGCCTGATGTTATTGTAGCTCTATTCTCCTCAAGCCTTCTCCATAAGCCTTCTTTCCCTCTTGTAGATATTCTCTTATGTAGACTCTTGAGTCCATCTCTCTCTAGTTCATTCTCTCTCTATGAGTAGTCTTGGAGTTTCTACTCCCTCTTGTACATATGAAACCTCTTCTTCTCCCTTGTGTTTGTAGTATTTTGAGTTGCATTGGAGTGGAGTCTCACTCTATTGGTAATGAAGGTCACTTTAGGTTCTCTCTCTTGAGTGTCTCTTCCCTTTTTCCATTGTTTTCTCTTCCAAAGTGCCCAAAAGTGTTGTCTATTTGGCCGCTCATTGTGCATACATAGTTTATCTATTTCCTAGGCAACCTCTATGGGACTTGGATCATTGATGAAGTCTAATCATGGAGGTATTATTCTCCCAAGTCAGCACAAGTAGAAGGAGTAGGTGTTTTTCATGACAGTTTGACCCCCTGTCCGTATTTCGCTCATAACTTTTTGCTCGATGGTCCAATTTGAACAAAACTTATATCAGCATGAATTCTCTTCAAGGAGCATCATCCTATGTCTTCAATTATTGTATTAGATGTTAAATCCAAATTCTATGACTCTTTGTGTGTGACTATTTCTTTTTCAGACAGTTTTTACCCCTGCCCAGTAAACTACCCATATCTTTTTGACCGCTTCTCTGTTTCTTACGAAACTTATATCAAAGCGAAGCCCATTTCAAGGAGCTTCTCAATACAGGATTGAATATTTGATATCATGTCTCTACTGAAAGTTATAGGCCTTTGTGCTTTATGACAGTTTGCAAATTGTTTTGAGCTAATTGTTAAGGTATCTATGAAGGAGGTGCAATGTTTCCCCGGAATCTACCCATCCGACCCAATCATCCCCTTTAAATTCCTCGATATATATCAGTTCATGTCATGTTGAGCCGTAAGATCTTCTTTCAACAACGTATCACTCTTCTCTTTGGCCCAGACCGCCTTGCTGAGATTATGGCCTCCGCTGATCCTTTCCTTCTCCCTATGCTTGAGTACAACATCACTTGGGATGTTACTATCTTCATTCTCACATAAGGGAGGATAGTATGGCATGGTCTCTTGGTATAAAAGCTTCTTTTTAATATCCCTTTCCCAGTGATGAATATCTCTATCACTCAGTTCGAAAGCAGTAGGAAGTGAAGAGGTGCGTGAAGTTTATTACCCCCAACTTCGTGTCACAGTACTCAACCATAATCTTTTGATGCAACCTACTTGCCTCTGCATTTAGAAATGTACTCCATTCATCCATGAGAGCCTGTAATGGAGTTTGTAATTCTGTAAAGTTTGATGGTGGAGGAGGTGGCATTGCGAACCTGTTTAGACCTCTTGATAAGATAAAATTATAGCCCCCAATATTAGGTTGTGAACACTTTATAAAAATATATAAGTATGGACTCTTTGCTTTCATCGTAATTCCCACAGCCATGCTAGAAGTTATATCTTTCTTAGAGAAGCTTGCATTCTAGGGCTCCTCATTTTGCTCCATAAAGATGTAGCTCAGTTTTTCTTTGAGTGCGAAACCAAACTTTTCTTCCCATGTGCATGTGAGTCCACTTCCCTTCAAAGTTATCAGGGGCATACTCTTTCCCATTGAAATGTAACGTGGTGCTAGAGACAAAAGCTCTAATCTCTTGAGAATGCTCCATAATAATTGAGAACCCTACATGAAAAATAATTCGAGGTGGCTTTATAAGAATGAGTGTGTTCCATCAAGGAATAGCCCCCTCCTTTTATAGCCAAGAGAGGGGGTCTCTCCCAATAAATGCATCCTCCCACATGCATGGTGTGTGTGGAAGAGTGTCTCATGTGGGCTAGGTGGTTACGCACTCTCAATTGTGTGCGACAACCCTTTGCCTCATTTTTCCACATACATCAACCCCCATATCCCAAGTATAAGATACTCCCTTGGTCTCTTCCCAATTTTATAATACGTTCAAACATCTAGGAGGACAAGTGGAGGGTTGGCACAAGGAATCTTGCCACCTCATCCTACTTTCCCATTATTTAACTTGCATTCTTGGACTTTCTACACCCACCCCCACATGGGCCTATCCTACATGGAGGGAATAATCCAATATAATATCCATCTCCACCTATTTTAAATTACTTCTCCCATGGTCCTTGGGCCATATCTCACTAAATGCAGGCATGGGACTGCCTAGGTGGAGGGGTGGTGCATGGAGGACCCATGCCACCTTATCATTTTATATTATTACTACCATGGATTATGTACAACACACCTTATGGGTCCTCTTACATGGAAGGGTGGCACATGGTCATGCCCTGCCACCTCAACCCTGGGCCTTATGCACACCATATTTTATTATACTATTGCCACACATACAAGCACACACATATTTATGCCTTTTACTTTGGTCAAATTTATCCATAACAGCTCCCTCCCCCAGGCAGGGAATGCACAGCATTTCCATGCGTGGGACCATCACGCACAAAGAAGGGCTTGAGACAATGCTTGTTGATCACCTTCTTGCCATATGGCTCATGCAGCTCCTGAAGTTGTATAGACCCATTGCTATGTTCCTTGATGACTTTGTATGGACCAGTCCATAGTGGCAGGAACTTCTTATCCATTTGGTGGTCCAATCTGTTATCAAAGTATAGCACAACATCCCCCTCAGCAAAGTTTCTTTCCCATTCCTTGCGAATTTTAGCATCCAAGCGGGCCTTTTGTCGATTCTTTTGGATCTTTGTTTGATGTAGTGCAAGGCGTCAGGTTTCATATAACTTCTCAAAACACTTATTTCATTAATTTTTGACTCATATGTCTACTTTTGGACTATTCCTTAAAATCCTTCCCAAATGAAAAGTTTACTTTATGAAACTGTCATTCGAGAATCAAAAGTTTACTTTCTGGCACTATCATTTTCACATAATACATTTCAAAATATCTCTCTACAATGTTGTATAAATAATGCAAAAACTACTATTAAATCCTAAATTTGTATTTCTTGTTTATAAGAATCATATTCTTAAAATAAAAAATTCGAGTTATTAGTTTAAATCCATGAAAAACCATGCTATTGAGGATTCACAACATTTTAAAAATGTATACATAAGAGACCTGTAAGACTCTTTTTACTTTCAATGCAGAAAACTATAACACTCTTGAATATTCAAGAAATTAAAAGGTTTATATAGACATGAGACATGATGGAAGCCTCATTTGTACTCCAAAAAATAGCAATAGCTATGCTTGCAATTTTACATTATCATGTTATAAGTTTTACAACAAATATTGCTCTAGATGAGTCTTTGTACAAAGGATCTCCTGTGGCCTTTTCAATAATTTAATTTTTCCTTTACAATGAGTTTAGTACAAATGGGCAATCCAAACATATGCTTGTTTGAATGTCCTTTTCTATCATGATCACAAAAATGAGCGATCCAAACATTTGCTTGTTCAGAATGTCCTTTCTTTCATCACTTGTCGCTTGGGTGCCATCTTCATTCACTCTCATCTGACTACCACCACCACCTTCACTCTTTCTCGATATTTGAATGGTGTTATCATGGGCATTCTTCATTTGCACTATATCCTTCTACTTCCTCCTGGGCGAGCATCTTTATGAACTCTATAATGTGCATAATAATTGGTTGCGGTAATTTTATTTTGTCTTTTACATCAGACCCCATGTGCTTCTTTGTTTTCTTTGACCTTGATTTCCAGGATACTATGACTGTCTCTGTGGAAACTCTTGAAATTGCTTCATGGTTTGGGACCCATTCCTTTTTCAGACAACTACTATACAATGTACTGTTGTCTTGGTTCTCCTTCCTGCCCCTTGGCTCATACCATACCGGTGTAAATGTTGTAGCTCTCCCCCGGTCATCCATGCTCACGTCAACTACTTTCGCAACCCAAAACTTCACGTTCTCATGTTCATCATCCGATGGTCGAACTGCAACAAAACAATGGACATCTATGTCTATTTGTGGCATAAACTCTCTCTTCTTGTGTCCACAATATGGATGTGGGAGCAACGATTCAAACTCATTTTCAAAGAGACCACATGCTGGACGCAAGTCATTACCAACATTTGGCCAAAATAAAGGCCGTTCTGCCTTAATATCATCTTCTCGCATTTTTGCAAGGTCCTTTATCAATTGGTAGGTCTTGCTAATTACAAGAGTAGTGTGTTACTTCCAAGAGGGCTTCCAATCAAGAAATCTCTAGAGCATTTCCTCTTTGTATGCAATAAAAGCTTTTAAGCCTTCTATTTCACCTTTGGATTTCTCGTTGAATTCTTTTATAGGAGCCCATGTTGGATGCATTTCTTTGCTCGTGATTAAAGTTAAAAGAGAGTAAGGTTCTTCAGGTTTCCATTTTGTATCAAGAGGATAATGTTGCCATTGCATCACTGGTTTTTCATCCTTTAAGAAAAAGCGAAAATAGTGTGGAGCGCTACGACCTATCAGGGCATCACCACCTTTTTGTATGAAAGGTAGAATAAAGCTCTTCCAATCATACATCCTCTCAACCATTGAGCATATTGTTCCTTCCTTACGGCCACCAACTTGCCTCCCACATTTTCTTATCAAGTCATCCATTGTCTCCATGTCCTTGTGTTTTAGTTCTCTTGAAACTGTGCTAAATACCTGATCGATATCCTCATGTGTGCGCCCAACCAACAAAAACCCAACTTCAATCTCATTGAAGATTCTATGAGCGATTAGCATTGAGCAAAATGCAAAGAAGAGTACATTCTTATTCTCTCACTCGGGGGGGTCACTCATCATATGTAACCCTATCACGTGAGTTCAACAGAAGGATTTTTTTAATTTCTAAAATTTACATAAATAAATATACATAAGGGATTATTTAAAATAGTTTTGGAAAAAATTTACAGATTTGTATAGAAAAGAGGTACATTTTATTAATGAAATTTTTTACAGATAAGGAACTTTAAATATAGGCCTTAAACGCACATGATATAGAGGGTTTATACATAGTGACCCCCCCGAGTTCTCTCATCTACAATTGTCTGCTCGTACTCTCAAAGTTGCTGGTAGGTGACCTTTTTCTGCATGTACATTGTGAATTGCCTTCATAACGGATGTTACAACTTGATTGCTATCATGTAGATGCAAGGAATCAATCCATATGTCTGCAAAAAACTTAAATCCATGCACTAACACTCCACATAGATGTGTCTTTAAAAAGTATTTGCCTTGTAGCTTAGGTGGAGTGTTAATGAATCGAGGTAATGTTGTTGTATTTTGATCCATACCATCTACAATAACGCACATGTACTCATTTGGGTGAGAAATAGCTTGCTCCTTCCAAAATGCATATTTTATTCTAGAATGTCAAACAAGTCCATGATAAAATTCTCTCTTTTTTTTGTAAGCTTCTTTTTGTTCTGGAGATGTTGCACTCTCAAGTGCTCACTTTAGATCATCATAGTCATTGCACTTTGACATTTTTTGCCTCTTTGGGATTTTAACATGTCCAAATCTTTTTTTCCAAAGAGTATACAAAGTATGAAAAGATGCCGGTGCATGTCCTCTTTGCCTCTGTGTTTCTCCAATAGAGTTAAATACTTCTTTTTAGGTCAAACCTATCGGAAGATGCATTTCTGATAGGTGGGGTTGCGGTAAAGCATTTTCATAAATGTAATCTTTCAAAATTGTTGTTGCCGCAACCGTTGAGGCTCTTGTTTTGGGCCTTCCTATGTTTCCATGAATGTTAAATTTAACTCCATACTTTGCTTTATTAGCCAAATTCCAATATGTGCCATGTGATAATCCTATAATAATGCGATATGCATTATTGCATATACTTTTTCCATTTATAAGAGGCCTTATTTGCTGTCCTGAACTTCGCCTTCTCTTATCATTTACCAGAAAGCAAGACAATCTCGTGAGTAGGTATTCATTTCTTCTGCTTCCTTTCCTTTACCAGACATGTTCTCTACAACCCTTGATGTCATGTAAGTTAATGGATCGCATACATGTACGCTTACAGCATGTAGATCGCATTGCTTTTAGCATAACATTTTCATTCATTTCTCTTATTCTCTTTGGTTGCTTTTCTGGATCTGCCTGGACTCGTTGTCTTTTCATGCATCTGTATGTCTGTTTTGGGACCTTCTGTACATTCTTATTTGGATTTGTGTAGTTCTCCTTGTAAGATTTATTTGTCACATTGTTTTCATGAGATGTTGCATCCTTGATCTTATCACTCTAACATTCAAATACTGAATATTCCTTTGTTGATGTCATCCTTGCTTTTGATACATTCGTCAAACCATTTGTAACATTTACTATTTCACAATCAAAGTCAAATACCGAATAGTCCTTTGTTGATCTCATCCCTACTTTTGATACAATCATAGAACCACTTGTCACAATGGCATTAGAGTGTCCCGAATGATCTTCAAACTCATCTATTCCTAAGAGAACATAATCATTGATGCACTTTCTATGGATTTCATAACTCCATAGTCAGTGGTGATAGAGTGTCTAGAATGATCTTCAGACTCATCTATTCCTGAGAGAACATCACTCATTGATGCACTTTCTATGGATTTCATAACTCCATAGTCTTGAAACTCCTCTACTCCAGAGAAAACATCACTCATTATACTATCGTGCATGATTTCCATAATTCCATAGTTACTTGGTTTGACTCCAAGAACTTTATCAGTATCCATGAAGCCATCCATGCTTGAAAATATATCACTTTTGACATCTTTGCCCAAGTTCTCAATGTGCATGAACTCATCCACCCCGGATAAGGCATCACTTGTGAAATATTTTTCTTTCTCGGTACCAATGAACTCATCGACTTCTGATAAGACGTCAGTGCTATAGTTGAGTGCATTGGAATCATCCATCTCTGAAGGAATAGAGCTTGGTACATTGGCATATTCTTTCAATTCTTTGATGTTGTAGTATACATTATGTTTATCATTAAAAACCACATGCCGAGTCTTTCCAATCTTTAAAAATTGCATGCTCCATCTCAAATCCTTACCTACCTCATAGTAGGGACCATCCAATGACATTGAGTTATCATCCATACCATCATCAGTAACTTTTTGAATTCTCATCTGTGCAAATGTCCAGTGTTCCACTTGTTCAAATCCCAAGACTTGACCTTCTACTACATTCTTATTTGCAAATAATAACATTTGTAAAATATCTCCCACTCTAAAATCCAAAGATATGCACTTTGTATTCCTGATGACATGTGTTGGATAAGTCTCATCTCTGTCCCATGCAATAAATGCTTTGTTGGAAGTATTATAGGGCATAACATCTCCAAGGATTTCCATATCCCCACACTTATGCTTTAGCTCAACATGTGCACTAAGAATCCTTGATACGATAACCGCCACCTTATCTTCGCCAAGTCTTCTAAAGTGACAAATAGAATTTGGATCACTTTCATGGATTGTAGCAAATGCAACTACTTCTCTTTTGCAACATAGAATCACCTCCATCCCCGGAATAAATTTTGTAGCCATCTCCTTTATGAGTTTCCTTTGCAAACAAGCTGTAACAACCATTATAAAAAACATTAGTCTCTTCTCAATTATCTACTTTATTAATGATTTAAAAATCTAGATCTTGTTTAAAAATTTAATCAAACCCTAAACCAAGCACCCTAAATCCTAACCCCCAAACCCTAAACCCTAATTCGACCCTTGAAACCATACACCCTAATTCATAAACCCTAAACCATGACCCCTAATTTCTAAACCCTAAATTCTATACCGTAGTCCCTAATTCCTAAACCCTAAGCCCTAGATCCTAAACCCTAATTCCTAAACCTAAATCCTAAACCCCTAAATCCTAATCCGTAAACCCTAACCGCTAATCCCTAATCCCAAAATCCTAATCCCAAAACTCTAATTCCTAAACCCTAACCCGACATATACAGACTTGCATCTATATGCATTTATGTCATCTATCATTAAGGCATTTATTGATAATGTGGTGGAGCATCCAAAGGAAACATTGGTTGCTATGCCCATAAGTTGTCCTAATGTAACCGCTGTATTGGACGAAATGGGGAGCTCTTTTGAGGTTAGGGTTATCATTACCAAGCAACCTCATGTTTTGACTTTTGGTAGCAAGGAAGTTACAATCCTCTCCGACCCTTTGAAAGAGGCTAATGACAAAGTTATGATGGCCATCGTCAGGTTTGATATGAACATCTCTTAGCTTGATACTTCAATCATTTGATTCAATCTGCTTCTAACATTTGTTTATTTATTACTGCAATACGGTTATATCTCACTTTCCTAGATCAGTACAGAATCGCATCTGTATGCTCGATTCTCTCCTTTCAGCTGTACTTAGTGATACCAAGAAGACAGTAGATGATGTTTGTTCAATGCTACAACCTTTAGACTTGGATGGCATGCTAGTTGTCTTTATGCCATATTATGAGAAGTAAGTTTCATCTCAATCTTTCTTTTACTCTTTTATTTGTAATATTGTGTCAATTAATACTTAATATTGTGATAAATCTTATCACTCTTTATTGGTGATGTAGCTCACATTGGAGCCTGATAGTATGGGATCTTGATGACAACCATTGTTGGTTTGTCAACTCATTTACAGGCTTTCACGGGGTGTTCAAGTAAGTGTTCTTTTATCATATCATTATGAACATGCATCTTACTATTTACTACACAAATTCACTTTGTCATATGTCATGATGGACAGGTCTGCAAACAAGTTAGTTTCTGCGATTATGAAAATCAGGGAGCATTAATACCAACCAAATTTCCAGACACGCCTCACAGTGGAGCAAAAAGACAAGTTTAGTAGTGGGTGGAGAATTGCCTACAACTTCATGTTGTTCCTCAATGAAATTTTTGAACATGTCTCAATAGAAGCATATACAAAGCTCGAGCTACAAGATTTTATGGCTAAGACTGTTTACTACCTTACTGCTACCATTGGGAAACAACATGATGGACTCAATGAAGAACCTGAGGGAGCCAAAGAAAAACAAGAGACAGTTCAGTCTCCTTATGCATCACAGCCTCAAGTAGAAGCATTACAGTCTCCACTTGAATTAGAGACTCAATGCATTCTTCCTACACAAGAAGTAGAGACTCAATGTGCATCTACAACATCACATCTTGCAAAGGAGGAAGAGATTAAGTCTATCCCTATTGCACTAGAAGTAGAATCTCAATGTACACCATCCACACAAGAAGTAGAGACTCAATGTACTCTTAGAGAATCATAGCCTCAGTTGCAAAACATGTAGAAAGAAACATGAGTCCTTGAAGATTTTTATCTTGTTTGTATTGATTAATGATAGTGTTTTTTAAACTTATGTTAAATGTTACAATACATTAGGATATTTACTTATGATATTTATTCAATTTGTATTATTATTCTATTAGCAATTCTAAAAAAATAAATTGTATTAGCAATTCTAATATGATCTACTCAGCCCTACCAGACTTGTTGCAGAGAATACAAAACTATTACAAGCCATAGAGGCCAAGATCACACTAGAAGATCTCATAATTAGTATCTCTTATCTTCTCAACAATCCAATCTTCCACAGACTCCATGTCCATATCCTCAACATAATTACAATGAAGGAAGAAATTCAAGCAATCATGATGGATAGGCCATAGAGGCCGAGATCACACTAGAAGTTCTCATCATTAGTATCTCTTATCTTCTCACCAATCCAATCTAATCTCATCATTAGTATCTCTTATCTTCTCAACAATCCAATCTTCCACGGACTCAACTTCCGTATCGCCAACATAATTACAATGAAGGAAGAAATTCAAACAGTCACTGGACAGGCCATAGAGGCCGAGATCACACTAGAAGATCCCATCATTAGTATCTCTTATCTTCTCAACAATCCAATCTTCCACGGACTTCACTTCCATATCGTCAACATAATTACAATGAAGGAAGAAATTCAAACAGCCATAGATTGTCTCTTTATAATCTCTTTGGGAGGCCTTTACTGTTCTTTCAGCATTCCGATCGAATTGGCCATACCGAGTGCTTCGATAACGTAGGTTGCTTAAGAAGTCCAAGAGATCTTGTCGTGCTTTTATAATACATTGTAAAAGTCTTTCGCTCTCTGCTATCTTCTGAGTCTCCTCCCTCTCTATCTGCCTCTGTGCGTCGAATTCCTCTCTCTCCATCCGTGTGAGTGGAGAGCCTTGTCGAATTATTGCATCTCTCCTTGCTCCTTGGTCAGCAACCCATTGTTTGAGACTGTTGATTCCAGACTCCACATCTCCGACGATGCCAAGGACATCCATGGTGGGTGGAGAGATGATAAATTAAGAGTGATAAACGAAGAATGTGCTTGTAGAAGGACTAGGATGGACGAAAGAAGGGAGTCTAATTATATTATTCTTGTCTTCAATCACTTTATTTCATAGATTTAAACCGATTCAAAATCTATCATCTCATGTGTCTCTCACATTTATGGTCTTTTATTTTTTACTTCACTCAATGAACAACTCACCTCTCTAAATTTATTAAATTGGTTTTACTTTTTTGAGAGTCTAATTTATTATATACAATAAATATCTTATGATGAGAATCTAATAATTATATCATTCTTATGTTCCATCACTTTATTTTATAGATTTAAATGTACTCAAAATCTATCATCTCACATGTCTCGCATTACGGTCTTGCATCAGCAAGCCTAACTTATATTATATTAAAAGAATATCTCATGATGAGATTCTAATAATTATATCATTCTTATGTTCCATCATTTTATTTTATAGATTTCAATGTGCTGATCACTGTCTTACATGTCTCAAATGTCTCCCATTACGGTCTTGCACCCCATCATTTTATTTTATAGATTTCAATGTACTCACTATCTTACATGTCTCACATGTCTCGCATTACAGTCTTGCATCTAGTCATCTCAGCCTCTACCAATTCTTTATTCTAAATCTTTCATCCCACATTATGAGTCTGTAGTTCTATAAATCCCTTAGTAGTCGTTCATCTTCTATATCTCACCCGCAGCAAACACTTCTTCCACTTTGCTCTTCTTACCTTACTCCTCTCCTCAAGCTTGCTCTTCCCATCTTACCCGCAGCCTTACCTCCTCTTCTCAAGCATACTCCTTTCATCTTGCCTTACCTCCTCTAGTTACCTTCCTCACTCTCGTTACCTTCCTCACCTCGTTCGTCTTCTATATCTCACCCACAGCAAACACTTCTTCCACTTTGCTCTTCTTACCTTACTCCTCTCCTCAAGCTTGCTCCTTCCATCTTTCCCGTAGCCTTACCTCCTCTTCTCAGGCATACTCCTTTCATCTTGCCTTACCTCCTCTAGTTACCTTCCTCACTCTCATTACCTTCCTCCTCTCGTTTTTATGGATCTTTTTAAGGTAATCGATTCTGTCGAGCAAGCCATTAGTAGCATCAAAGTATGGATTGCCGAGAACCAAGGAAAGAGAGAGGAGAGAAAGCAAAATCCAGGTCCATTAACCCAGTACGAGAAGGATGACTTTGCTTGTCAGAAGGGCTTAGAGAAGGAAGATAAAAGAAAAATAAGTATGGCTACTACTGAAATAGATAAATTGCAGTCATATAGGAGAGAGCTTATAGACTTTCAAAGTGAGATATCTTCGCGTGTGACTCATTATGGAAGATTTCCACCCCAGGAAGTGCAAGCCATTCGGAATAAACAAAGTGTTATGCAGGAGAAAATTCATCAATCCTTACTTCTCTTCTATAATTTTAACTACATTGATGAGGATGAGATGAGCTCAGCTCTTGAATGGGTTGAATTTAGGCTAAAGGCTTGAAAATAGAAAATTCATCAAATTGAATGGCTGTAGTCTTGAAAATAAATTTGCCTTCCAATGAGAGTCTTATTGTAACTTTTGGTGTTTTTCAACCCCTTTATAAATATTGTGAGAGTTTCCTACTTCTACTTGTAACTTTTGAAAGTGTTTCCTAAACACTATTATAAATATTAAGAGAGTTTACAATTACTGAACCACTCCTTTTTTTGTAAACCACTCTTTTTTGTGTTACTTATCTCAGGCTTATTGTAACTTTTGGTGTTTGTCAAATTCTATTATAAATATGGTGAGAGTTTCTTTAATACTGTAACTTTTGAAGGTGTTTATTAACACCATTAAATATTAAGAGAGTTTACAACTGCTGAATCTTATTTTTTCATGTAACTTATCTAGGCTACGTTAGATTTTATAATTTTAGTTTCATGTCCTTAAAAAATATATTAAAAAATGCTTGTTTTTATGTTTTTATATGTGCTTTGAACATTGGGTTTTTCTTAAATTTTATCTGAAAACTAGTCCAAATGTATATGTAAAAATGAATTTGTACATTGACAAGTCCAAAATTAATGAAATAAGTGTTTCAAGTTGTACCAATTTGGCCTCTACATGTTCATCTTCTGTCATCCTCTATTCTCGTGCCAATCTCTATATCTAGTCGTAAAACTACCTCATTATCGTACACCAACTGAAAAGGAGTGTGACCTGTAGACATTTTATCAGTGATGTTGTAAGCCCACACAACTTCAACGACCTTCTGATCCCACTGGCTCATGTTCCCTGTGGCCATTTTTCCCATGGATTTACAAAGGAGGCCATTGGTCCGCTCCGTTTGTCCCATGGATGCTGGATGATAGATGCTAGAAGTGTGGTGATCAATACCCATGCAAACCATGAGCAACTCCACTGCTTCATTTAAGAATGGACTCCCATGGTCAGATACTATTTCCATGGGTGTCCCAAACCTTGTGCAGATACGTTCAAATATGAAATTTGAAACTGCCTTGCTATTTGCAGTGGGGAGGGCGATAGCTTCAGCCCACTTAGTGACATACTAAGTGGCTACCAAAAGATACTTCTTTTTGTGGCAGTCATGGGTAGGGGCCCAACAAAATCTATTCCCCACTTCTGAAACGGATGGATGGACATCACTGGGTGATGTTGCCTGGACGCAAATCTTTCCTACCAAAGAATTGGCATGGTTCACAAGTTTTGCAATACATAGTGACAGCCTTGAACAAGGTCGGCCAATAGTACCCAGCTTGTAAAATCTTCTTAGCTGTATAGTCACCGGCAGGCTCCACAAAATCCATCATGATAATGCTTCAATACCTTAGGTACTTCATTTGCATCAATAGCCCATCTTAGTACCCCATCCAGTCCTTGATGGTATAACACCCCATCAAAGAGAGTGTAGCACCTACTATCTCTATGGATTTTCTTTCTCTCATAGCTAGTACTTTCTGGAGGAAAGGAGAAAGCGGTTAGAAACCTATAGATTCCACCATACCATGGATCCCCAACTTCTATGGCCACTACAAGGGTTACATCGAGGCACTCCTCTAAATCAATCAAAGCATTCTTCAAGTTGGAACAACCCCCTTTTACAATTTTGAAAGAAAAATCATATTCTTAACACCTATTTCATTAATTTTGGAATAGTGCACTGTCCGAATTCGTTTTGTGAGATAATTTTGGATAAAGCATTTCAAAAAAAGAGGCTCTTATAAAACAAAACTTTGAGTCAAAAAGTAAGATTTTAAAAAAGCAAATTAGAAAATTTGACGTGACATGTTATTAAAACTAGAGTACATTAAAAAAAGAGGACTTCATGTTGTTAAAAGAGACAAAAAGTAAGATTTTAAAAAATCAAATTAGAAAAAAAACTAGAGTACATTTAAAAAACTACAGTACATTTAAAAAAAAGCATGACACATTTGTACAAGAAGTAGATCATATAACTCAAAGCCATATGGTGTTAAAAAACACCTTCCATTAGCTTAGCCTAGAAGATGTCATCTTTGTCTCTTACAGTTACTTCAGAAAACACATAAGTCTATGGAATTAAATTTCACAGTTACTTTAAATTTCTATGGAATTAAATTTCCATCACTTGACTATTAAGTCATTAGAGAGAGCATATATCCTCGAAGGTGCCTACTATGGCATTGGCTTCATGAAAACAAGCAAACTTTAAACTTGCAGGCCATATGTAACCAGGGCTGGCATCGCAAATCTCCTCACAGACTCTCCTCACAACTTGTTTCGAATCTTCCACTGACTTGTAAGCATTCAACAACTCTTCTTTTCTCTCTTGGCTTTCCTCATCTTCACCATTTTTTTCAATACAGCTTCTAGCCACCGCCATATCCTGTACGAAAATTTAACTCATTCGCATAAGAAGTACGTGATTAAAAGAAGCAAAAAAGAAAGCTAAGGATATTCACCTCTTCTGCTGAGTTCAAATCAAGCAACCATGTGTGTAACATATCCTCCTCGAATGATTTTCCCTTCATTGGTCCATACAAAAGAGATCTAAGATAGAATTTGAGTTCAGTAAATGAAGTCGGGTAGTAAGTATTCATTGTCTTAGAGGGAAAGTGGGATAAGGAGAGTGAGGGAGCAATAGCAAGGGATGCACAGTGAGCTACCCCTCCTTCAAGAGTGATAGAAAGTGAGGGAAGATGCAAAGTGAAAGATGAATACAAGTTAATCAGAAGGACTAGGATGTAAGAAATAAGAGAGTGTTTGTGGAAGGACTATGATGGAAGATTACAAGTGCACTAAGGCACGATGTGTTCGCTATGATAAGGATAAGGGTTGGAATAAAGTGAGAGAAGCATTGGAAATGCTCTACTTTAAGTGAGTGGAGACTGTCCAACTGAATAAAATTTTGTAGAGCATTGGGAATGCTGTACTTTAAGTGAGTGGAGCATTGGGAATTGATACTTTGCCATGAAATATATTACAAATATTACATCATCACATATTCATATCAAAATTCTCATCACAGAAGGTTATATTTCCTAATAATCACATCATCACACATTCATATCATAAAATTGTGTGCATGAAATAAATATATAAATATCATGACTAAATGCCACTTAAGTAATAAGTCAAAAATTGGTGTATAATCAACAAAAACTACATCATGATTCATACATTGCAACAAGTAAACGTCAACCATAATATTCATGGAGTAAACAACATCATGAGAATATGCTCCTCATGCATATATACAAACACAACATCATACATGCATCACAACTCTTCTGATGCTTCTAGTGGAGACTGTGGCAACTCTTCTGATGCTTCCAATGGAGGTTGTGGTGCTCTAAATGTACACTCAGTCTCTACTTCTTCTGTAGTATGTAGTGCTTTCGGAGTAGACTCAGTATCCTCTTCCTTAAATGCAAGCAAAGGCTGTGGCAACTCTTCTAATGCTTCCAGTGGAGGCTGTGGTGCTGTAGGTGTACACTGGGTCTCTAATTCTTCTGTAGTATGCAGTGCTTTCATAGTAGACTCAGTCTCCTCTTCCTTAAATGCAAGCTCTGATATTGCTTCAGTTGCATGTTGTATTCTAATGGAAGCAATTAGGTCTCGAATGATTTCAGCCCTAAACAATTGTATATCCTCCTCTGAATATTTGAGCTCCAAAGAGTCTTCCGATGAGATCTGTGGCTTAAGTGAGAAAATTTCTTTGAAAATCAACATGCAGTTGTAGGCAACTCTCCACCCACAACTATGCCCATCTTCTTGCTCTACTACTAAATGCTTTTGGAAGTCTATCGAGTCTTTGTACTATCCTGTTTCTCTGATAGCAGATACCAACTTCTCAATCGACCTGCTCATCATGAAATATTTAAAAAACTTAGTGTGTCTATTACATAAGGTACATAATATAGAAGTAACAACAGATTAATAGAATACTTACATTTACACTAAGCCATGAAAGCCTGCAATCGAGTTAACAAACCAACAATAGTTGTCTTCAAGGTCCCAAACCACTAGACTCCAATGTTCCCTACATGAATAATTAAGAACCATTATTATTTAACACAATGTTGCCAGTATAAGATGAAAATAAAGGTTGCCATGATACTTACATCTCGTGATATGCCATAAATAGGACTCGCACTCCATGTAAATGTAAAGGCTATAACCATTAACAAACATCGGCTATTGTCTTTCTGCTATCGCTAAGTATAGGAGAAAGGAGGGAATCCAACATATACACACGGTTTTATATGGCTCTACCAAATCGTGAGATAACTATACTGCACCAACAAATAAATGAATATTAGCTTATTAGATTTAATCAAAATATTGAATTATCAAGCAGAGAAAAAGTTTGTATCAAACCTGAGAATGGCCATCATAACATTGTTATTGACCTCATTTGAAGCTCTAGAGAGGATTGAAATCTCCTCTCGCCCAAATTCAAGATAATGAGGTCTATGTTGAATCATAACCCTAACATTAAAAGAGCTTCCCAATTCTTCCAATGAAGCCATGTTTATAGAGTTGTCTTCTATCCCCTTTGACTCTTTGACGGCATTCATTTCGCACTCCTTTGAGCCATTATCTATTTGCCTTGTGGGAGGGTCCATAATGTCGCCCTTAATGATTGCTCGAATGGTACATGTTATAAATGCATAGAGATGCAAATCCGTATATGTTGATAGTGTGGTGTCATTTTGTATCTCAAAAATTTGACCAAGTACCAAAGAGCAATTGTAGCCCACCCTCCATCCACAATTATAGATGTGGCTATTCTCTTGATGTGATACCTGACATGTTATATACTCTATATATTGTGCAAAGTCACATTGCCGCATTAATGTGTCGATAGCACCTACTAACTTTCAAGCTGATCTGCACATCAAAACATATAACAACAGTGAATATGTGCATTGAATATGTGCATTGCATATCAATCTACATGTCAAGAAGTGACAACAAGTGTAGTCTATACTTACTCTAATGCAGTGCCATGGACGGATATCATTGAGTTGGCAAAGACGCACTTCTTCGCAAGGATGTCCACGACTACCAGACTCCAATGTGAGCTGCATTATCAATAAAGAATAATTACTGTGTTTGAGACAATTCTAGCAATGCAATAGAAAAAACAAGTAGGGTTTGATGCTTACTTCTCATAATATGCTATAAAAATAACTCATGCATCATTCATAGGAACGTGCTTCAACCACTTGCAAACATCCTCTATGGTTTCTTCTTTGTTGCTAAGCACTTCCGAAATACGGGGATCGAGCATATATGAAACGCTTTGTATATTTTGCGGAAAATTTGCTATAACATTACTATATTAAAAAAAAAAGTATTACCTTCTTGGGTTTAATCAAAATAAGCAAAGTATAAAGCCAAGGAAAAGGCTGCATCAAACCTGAGGATGGTTGTAATGACTTTGACATTAACCTCTTTCTTAGGATTCAAGAGGATTGAAATCTCTTCTTCACCAAATTCAAAAAAATGAGGTTGTTGTCGAATTAACAACATAGCGGTGAATGAACTTCCAATCTACTCCAATAGATTCATATTTTCATGACTCATCTTATTGAGAGAGTAGTCTACATCGTATTCTTCTTCACTTGCTATGTCTTCTACATCCTCCTTCTGCTATAAAAATATAAAAAAGTTATGCGATGTACACATCCCAAATAAAGGCTTAAACAAGTAGATAAGGTTTCATACATGCTTTCATTAGAGTGAGTCTCTCCTCCGCTTGGAGCAAAAATTTAAAAAGTAAGGTTTCATACATGCTTTCATTAGAGTGAGTCTCTCCTTCTCTTGGAGGAAAAATTTAAAAAGTTATGAGATTTACACATCCCAAATAAAAATTAAGGTTTAAATAATCATAGAAGTATAAAGATAGCATGCTTTCATTAGACTCAGTCTCTTCTCCTCTTGGAGGAAAATATAAAAAAGTTATGAGATTTACACATCCCAATTAAAGGCTTGAACAAGCATACAAGTATAAAGATAAGGTTTTATACATGCTGCAATGTAGTCATATTTTCAGGTTGTTTCCCAATGGTAGTAATTAGACGCTGAATACTCTCAGCCCAGAATGCTAGCAGATCAGCTTCTGTATATGATTCCATTTTGACTGGTAACTCCAAATCAAAAATCTCTCTAAGAAACAACATGCAGTTGTAGGCAACTCTCCACCCACAGCTGTGCCCATCTTTTTGCTCCACTGGCAGACATCTTTTGAATTCTACTTGATCTTGTTGCTCCATGGTTGTTTTGATAGAAGATACTAGCCGATATGCAGCACTGTCCATCATGACATATTAAATATATTAATATGTCATGATCATAAGATACAAAATAAGAAAGTATCAAAAATATTAAGAGAATAATTACCTTGGGGAGTTGGCATGATAGCCTTCCATTGAATTCACAAACCGCAAACGGTTGAGTTCAAGGTCCCAGATGATCAGACTCCAATGTGATCTACACAACTAGAATAAAAATGATTATTGTTTTACACAAACTTGCCAAAGAAATAGTAAAAATAAGGTTAGAGTTGATACTGACGCCTCATGATAAGGCATTAAGATGACTCGCACCCCATCTAAATTCAAAGGGCTTAACCAGGTACAAACATGTTCTATAGTCTTTTGAGGAGAGCTAAGAATAGAAGAAAGGAGAGCATCGAGCATGTAGACACGATGCTGCACTGCACTAGGAAGCTGAGAAATAACTACGCTGCACCAAGAAATAAACAAACGTTAGCTCATAGAATTGATTTGCATTCTGCACTAGGAAACTGATATATAACTACACTGTGAATAAATAAACAAATGTTAGCTCATTGAAGTAGCAACAAATAAACAAATGTTACCTGAGAATGGCCAAGATAACATTGTCATTAACCTCTTTTAAAGGATTGGAGAGGATTGAAACCTCCTCTCTACCAAAGCTCAAATACTGAGGTTCTAGTTTCAAAACGATCCTAACTTCAAATGAGCTCTCCATTTTATCCAATGCAGCTAAATTTGCAGAATGGGTCTCTGTCATAGCTTGTATTCTATGTTTGGGGTCATTCTGCTTTTCCATGGTGTCTTTAAAGCTCTTGTGCTCATGGGATTCTTCAATCAAATTTAGAGGTGGTTGCATTGTTGAAGTAGAAGGGAGTGCCTCCGTATTGACTTCATCCATTTCTTCTCCCTCTATTGCCTATAAACAAATATGAGAGATTAGATTCATTATCTTTAAATTTAAATCTTATTTAAAAAATTGTATTTAGTTGAGAAATAGAGAGTTCATACCGCTAAGTATTGTCATAGTGGCCTTTTTTCATAACCCTGCCAGCCATAATTATCAAAGAAGGCATCATCATGTTTGTCTTCATCCACCAACCTCTCTCTGAACGGGTCATGTAAGTCCATCTTTTCCTCGGGGGGGTCACTTGTCATATGTAACCCTATCACGTGAGTTCAACAGATGGGTTTTTATTAATTCAATTACTTACATATTTATATATACATAAGGAAGTAATTTAATACCCAAAGGTTAATATACAGAAGGGTGTTTTATATTGAAAATTTTCTAGAAGCTTGCAACATGTGACATGGATATTTACGTAGAGTGGCTTATGTCATGGGACATTTTGAAATGCTATTACTGGCATTTTCCTTTTGAAATGAGTAAGCGCTCCTATTGCATTTTCTTAAGTTCTAGAGAATTCTAAAAACCTTTTCTCTTTATTGCTCTTTTTGGCCTTTGCATTAGGATGAGGTTAGGATACTATGCTTTCTTGAATTCTAGAGAATTCTAAAAACCTTTTCTCTCTTTATTGCTCTTTTTGGCCTTTGCATTAGGATGAGATTATGATGCTATGATTTTCTCTCTTTATTACTCTTTTTTGGCCTTTTCATTAGGATGAGATTAGGATGCTATGAGGATGCTATGCTTTCTTGCATACATTGATCTCTAATCTTGATGAACACCATTAATGTTGAATTTATTTTTTGAAATTTTTTTATCCCGTCACTCTCTTTTTTTTTCTTTCTATCCACAGAGGGATTGCATTGAATCAATGGTGGAGGACTATTTTTGAAGTTGATGCCTCTTATACTTGATTTTCTTTGGTTCTACTCAGTCTATTTAGCACTGCCTTTGTAAAGATCCTTCAGGCTCTCAAACAATTGATCTATTATTTAAAAAAGAATAAATAGTGGAGAGCCACTTCTATAATTAAATCCATCGGATAAAACCTGTGAGAGTAAAGAAGTAAGGTATTTATTTTGAGATAGCCCTATTCAAAAGGATTCTCCCACTTGGGAAAATATAGTATCCATATAGCAACAAGGGATCAAAGCAAAAGGAAAAATTTTCATTGAGTGAGAATCCCATTATGCTTGAGGGTTTCTCACGCACTTGTGCCTAGAGTTGTAGATTAGCAAGTACCATGAGCATCACTACCAGTGACAGTTTGAACTAGAATATGGTAAACATGATCAATTCAAAGTAAATGAAAGAATAAAACTATTTCTAGGTTAGGAGAACATAAGCCCTTGTGTCTGATACATTGAGAGCTAAAGAAGGCTCTTATATATGGTATCTTCAAAGATTAAAGAAGACCCTTTCTAGCTTCTTAGACCATATCTTTTCTCGAGGTATTATATACGCTACACAATGCCTAGAAATGGCATCTTGTTGTTTGCGGCATATGCTACACTCATGCTACACAATGCCTAAAAATGCCTAGAAATGGCATCTTGTTGTTTGCGGCATCTAGTGGTGGATTAGTTATTAGAAGGACAATGCTAAAATCTCCCTGAGTTGTCATGGATGTGGTTGTACATAGGTGTTAGCATGGCGTTGGAGCATAGGTCCCAAATGCACTTATATTGTAGTCATACATGCAGTGATGAAGCAATAATCTATGTGCATATATAATTTATATTATTGTCATGTATTAGATGCTAATTTTGTGATGAAGGGATGTAGAAGACCGGAAGATGTGGCTACTCGATTAATTTCTTTGTTGCAATCTATTATGAGTTGCATTCTTCTTGGCAACTTATTTTTCATTACTTTCGGTCTACATCTTCTTGACATAGGTGGAGTGTATCACAGTGTGGTATGACATTAAGGCTGTTTTTTTTTGTGACTAATATCTTTCCAAGAGCGTCTCATGGTACAACTTATAGAACATATAGATGACTAGAATTCATAACATGCCATGAAGAGAAATCTTTGTTTCCGGATTGCAAAGTTCTAGAAATTTGTTTAATGGGCCTAATTGTAGTTTTGCACTGTTTTGCATAGTGTATCTCGAACATAATGAGTACCGTTTTGTGAGCATTTTGTTGAGAATTTGTAACTCTTGTAATCTAGATGATATGAGAGTGATTCAAGCACCTATATTTTTCATTTTCTAAGTAAAAAATTCACATGCATAAAACCAATTCACATTAAATTTCACAAATTGGCATTAAGATATTGGCACTTTTGCTTAACAGAAGATGACATAAGCTATTTTGATTAACATAATGTACAGTTTTAATGAAACCTAGCATAATCTAACAAGAAGTAGCTAATCTAATGTACACAGGGTTGAGGGGGGCACAAGGAAACCTATTGAACCACCTCCCTTTCACCATAGCTAGGAATCTTGGCTCAACCTTGGTGGACGGCAGGGCAATCACATGGCTAGGTAAGTTGAAGCAATGGAGGTGTAGGGGGGAGAGCAAATGCTCGCCAAGAGGGCTATTACTACCATGAGGCAAGGGGAGACACAAGGCGTTGCTAGCAGGACTGGAAGAGAGTGGGACAAAGAAGGCCAAGGGGCATCCACCATGGTTATATGCCTATGAAAGGGAAAAATAATTTTCACAAATATTTGGTGTGCGTGGAAACTATGGAAAATATGCATTGGTCCACATGTACGAGACATGTACTTTTGGCCATTAATCAGCTATTGCCTTGTCAAGATTTTTAATTCTTGACATTGATTCCACCCATTACAAGCTATGGATCTTATGGGGTGGAATCTACATTTGCTAAATGCCTATATCTCCATCCTCTTCCGTCTATCATCTATACACCAATGATAATGCGACTCTTGTGTTCATAACCTATCTGCCATCATCGATCACAAAGTTTCATTTCTTTGGCTAGGGCCCTGTCTCACCCTGCCCTACTCCTCCCCCTCCTCCTCTTTTGTAGTGTGCCTCTAGCGTAGAGCAATGATAGGAAACTTGATCTGCTCTTGGCCTAGAGGGGTAGCCATTGTTGCAAGGCTCAATGTCGCCTCATATTGGAGCCTTGGTGCCTCCATGATGAGCATCAGAGCTCTGTCTGCTAGCTCCAATCATTAGTCGTGCCTTCTAATAGAACACCATTGTAACACATAAAATTAAGCATACTAACCAAAACATCCTAAATGACATGCCAAAATCCCTTGTAAAATTCAACAATGAAGCCATCTTGTTTTAGAACATTCTCACAAGTCCTCTCCCATTCACTGTCAACCATAGGGGAAGAATTGTCGATGATGCAATCGCAAAATCAATCCAACCATGATGTCTAGGTTGTGCAATATTGTGAGAATATTCTTGAATATGGAGTAAAATGGTATATGAATAACACGGTTGCAAGCTCTCTACAAGCTATGAAGGTGCAATCTTATCTTGATCTTATCTTGATCTTGCCAAATCTTGCTAAATCTTGCTGCCAAAATTTAATGGCCCTTAATGGGCCGCCGCTTTTGAAATCCCCTCCTAATCTTGTTCCATCTTCCTCGCCATCTCCTTCTCCCCCATCCTCCACGATCCTCTCTTGCTAAAGCAAGACTCTCTCCCCCATTCCGGCGGACCTTGGCAACGCCCTCCGCCACGGAACTCTCAATCTAGCAGACAACCAGCTTACCGGAGCTTTCCCTTCCTCTCTCTCGGAGCTCACTGCAGTCTCCCTCTCTCGCAATCGTTTGACTGCGCTACCACGGTTTAGCACGAACGTGAACAAGCGATCAGAGCTAGCAAGCAGACCGGCAAGCCATTCATTGAGGTACTCGCTCTCTTAGATACGCTGCAGCTCGTGCTTATGATTTCGCACTTGTCTGCCTTCGAGGCCCCGATGTGCATCTAAATTTTCCGAATTCGCCTCCTCAAGTGCCCGCAAATTGTTCTTTCTCCACCAAAGAGATTCAAATTCTTGCAGCTCGAGCAGCCGCTTCTTCACCTACGATTCCTCCTCACTTTGGTAACTTCACTACCCTGCACGCTCTGGATCTCTGCTGTGTGAAGTTTTGCGTGAGTTCATGCTTGTTTTCTGTCATCACTATAGGCAATAACAACACTTTCTTATTAGTGAAGGAAGCTTTCTTATTAGTGAAGCTGTAAAGAACGGTGAAGCCCACATGGCTTCTTATTTCTCACGATCGAATATGCAAGCAGATACAGTACAAACACTCCACCTTATGAATCCCGGGTATGCTAGGTATACAGACGCTTCAAATGTTGAAAACCTGGTGTCTGTCAGTCCTGCAGGTGTCGGATAGAATAATTCAGCTGGAAACAACAATCCACAACAGCAGCAATATATTGGATTTCCTTCGCCTCCTGCGGCAGCACCGAGTCCTTTGGGACAACCGTCCACATTAACGACCATGTACAGCACAGCTTTGGGCCGACAGAGTACTTCAAGTCTCTTCACAAATCGAGCTAACAATCATCCATACAACTGGACTACAGTGAATGAGCTTTCATTCCTACCACAAAATGATGTGGCACAAATTAATCAGTCATTGGCTGCCAGGCTCCTTTCCATGAACTCAGGTCAGCATTCAACCTCTGATATGCTCCAGTCTAACGTGAGACATCAGCCCCTCCATGACGAGCAGGCTTCAATGCTGAATAGAAATGCTGTTTCACAAGCCTCTACTGGGCCTAGCCAGGGTCTCTCTCTTTCTCTTTCACCACAGCAGCACCCAGTGCAATTGCAATACCATAGCATTCAACCTGATGATTCAAGCATGAGTAGCACCCCTGGCTTAAATCATATTACTGCTGAAAGCAACAGTGATAGGGGAGAAAGAGCCCAAAACAAATGGGTAGGGAACTTGAGCCATTTCCGAGCGTCTTCACGAGATGGACTGCTAGGAACGAGTTTTCAGCATTCTATGAATGATGTAAGTAGCAGGAACATGCAGGTAGAATTAAATGTCCCAACGGTGGTCAGATCTGGAGGTTCCCTCACTGGTTCGAAGTACTTAAAACCAGCACAGCAACTCCTCGATGAAGTAGTGAGCGTTGGACGTGGAATCAGAAACAGTCCATCAAAATACATAAAATCTCAGTCTTGGATGGCACCTAGCTCGCATATGGGTGTGTCAATTGTCCCAAAAAAGAGCTTTTCATTCCCCTTGTCACGTAGGCACATCACTTGCCTGGCTTTTCATAGGAAGTTCTAAGTTATTACAAAGTTTGCTATGAAGAACTCTAGGTTGCCGAGACACTAGCATGGCAACCTTTCTCTAGGTCATTCTTGCTTTGCGCTTGCTACATAACATCAAAATATGGTAGCATTTGAGAAGAGCTGTAGGATAACGTGGTTACAACCATCCCTTTACGGTTTATTGGAGACTTGATATTAGACCACTCTGCTCACGATGTAATTTTTGTGGGCACCCTTCCCTTTAGAAGGTTCTGTTCTTCATGCTCCCAGCTTGGCTTCGCGGTTCTCTCTTTGCTTGCCTGACTCCTGCTGACTCCTTGTCTGGTTGAGCATGCAACTTGGGTTGCTCATCCATAGCTTAGGATTCCTCATTTACCTTACTCCTTTCCCTTTACCTTACATAAGCTCTCTAATAAGTTTGTTCATAAAGCACTGCATCTCGAAAAGGCAGTTTTGGGAATGACTATAATTGAAATAAAGGTATGATAGCTTTTCTTTCTCTGCTCAATAACCCATTCGTTGGCAAATTTTCGATAAGTTGATAAGCTTTTTTTGGGGGGGGGTTTCTTCTTCACGTATGTTCGATGTAGTGTCGTCTTTTCATATAGTATGTCAATGTCATAACTTCTTTATTCTTGATATTACATGACTATTAGATATCGACGTAGTGTCGTATATAGCCTTTCGACATAATACGTCGATCATCTGATTTGTAATGTAATATTTGAGTCAATTACTTGGGCCATGCATTTGCATGGTGCTTATCTTTCCGCATTGGATCGTATTACTCGATTATATGTGCGGTTAAGTAAGTAAGTCTGCATTTCGACATTTGGTTGTAATATTCAACCTTTGATGTCGTTACAAGGACTCCTTCTCATTGTTTTGAAACTAGCTCGACACTTGGTCGTATCATTCGACTGTATGTGTCGTCTCTCAACCTTAGAAGAGTAATAGAATTCAACACTTTGTCGTTTATTCGACTTTTGGTGTTGTTTCTTAGATATATAATTTATAAAATAAGTAGGCTTCAACACTAGGTCGTTTATTCGGCTTTCAGTGTTGTCGTAGCTTATTTCATAAAACAAATGTTTAAACTTCGACACATGGTCATTTATTTGGCTTTCAGTGTCGTTGTAGGTTATCAGTGTTGTATGATAGTTTCGGCTTCAACACTTGGTCGTTTATTCGACTTTTGATGTTGTTGTCCTCTTTGGAAATATTTTGTGTAGAATATAGGGGACCATCGCATAAATGCTAGTGTGTAGAGGTTGTAAACTTTCCAATAAATATACATCTGAGATTCATGCTCATACATCTAAGGTAATAATACTAGAGCCAATGATATTTGTGTCTTTCATTAATGCCTATCCATGGGGTCTTTGAAAGCTGCTTATGTATAAGGATTCTAAGTTGAATCTTATCTTTAATCAATTGTGGGTCATCAACCATTGGATATTATTTGAAATACTCTTCCAATGTTGATTATCTAGTGTCTAACACACACTTCTCCACACACTCAAATGGTAGGCCCATGTAAGCATGATGCAAATTTCATAAGAATGGAGTTCGTTGTGTTCTTTATTGTAATTAACTTTGTGTTCATTGATTATTTAAAATATGAATATATTTTAGATTCTCTCTCAATACTTGGTTTTTTCATGCATGTTTTGCCAGAAATCCTTTTGTGAAAAGATGCAAGCAGAGGAAAGGAAAAATTGGCTCAAAGTCATTAGGCGGCATCTTTGTATAGGGATAAGTAAGATGAGCAAGGAGCAAATAACAGACATAACTAGCAATGCAATACGGATAGAGTGTTTCTACAATGAGGTCATAGCCAACACAATGGGAGAGACGTTGCCCAAGAGTGAAATGAATGAAGGTGGAGTACGTCACATGATCAATAGCATCATAGGAAATATGAAGAAATGTGCAGAAGACTTGCGAGATGATGTGCCTCCTAATATTGACATGGAAAAATTAGGTTTTTGGGATTTGAAGTGGAAAGAGGAGAAGGGTAGAAGCAAGAGGGCAAAAGACATAGATTCACATTTCACTATTTCGAAGAGAGTGCGATATGAGCAATCAAAACATTCATGTGATCCAACTTCTGAGGCATGGTTAGCTATTGACGGTAGTCGCGGGGATGCTTCTCACAAAGCACATTCATTTAGGAATGGTGATTGTTCAATTGTGTTAGGTATCCCCCATGAGGCTATAGAGGAGGGTGAGAATCTTGGTGCTGGCTCATTTGGAGTATGCTTTAAAGTCACTTTTAATGGCATCTCTTTCTTTCCTCGAAGTATTACTTATGCGGCAAAGCGCTACAAAGGGAACATGTCTCACACCTTAAAGTCATTTGACAAAGAATATGGAATGCAAATCTTACATCCAGGTATTGTCAGATGCATAGGATTTACTAGAAGCTTGCCTTGGATCAACATTTTTCCATACTTCAATGGAGGGAGTATTGGAGACATGATGATGCAGCTACCCTTTGAGAAAGGGACTTTCAGAAAGCAAGTGTTATGCTTGAAAGGCAATGGAGTCACTAGGAGAGAACCAGATCCAATACTAAGTGATGTACAGCTTACGAGATTAAAGGCATTTGTGGAAGCTACCCCAGACATCATACACGCATTGGTTGATGCATTAGCAGCTGTACACCAAGAAGGCATTATACATTGTGATCTACACCCTTTCAATGTCATGCTAGATTTTACCAAGAATCATAGTCCACGGGTTGGCATCATTGATTGGGGATTGCTGCTTCGATACAGTGAATCAAGAGAAGCTATTAATTTTGTGAAGCGTACTCCAGATATGGATGATTTGACTTATAAGATCAAGAAGAGTACAGCAATAAGACAAAATCGACTCCGGCCTTGGCAAGCTCCAGAAATAATCGACCCTGAGAACACCAATGCTTACAGTAAAGAATCAGATGTGTTTGCCATGGGATACATGATTAAAGAGGTTATTAATTTTTATAAGGAGTGTAAGGAATACTACTTCAAAGAGGATTACACAAAACAGTCAGCATGGAGTGGCAAGTTGCGGCAGATTTATTTCAATGCAACTAACTATATGTTTGTGGAAAAACAAAATAGAATGACACTGGCCGAGATGAATAATCGACTAGCAAGATTTAACACTCAACCCCATGCATGTTTGCGACCTGCAGTTGAGATGATGCCTCAGTTTTATTAATCCGATTTTATTATAAAGCTACTCTTGGACAATTATGTTTATAAACTATAATGTTACTCTTTCAATGCATTTTCAAAACTAGTATATGCATCTATACTATTTGAATTCAATAAAGAACTATAATCTATATATTTTTTAAATTCTCAAATTTTTATCTTCGTGCTGTAACTTCTTGCATTTTGAATACTAGTATATGTGTTTATAGTATTTGAATTTAATAAAGTGTAAAGTGTCTTAGAATGTATTTTTATTTTTTTTCAAAATTTTATATTTTTGTATTAGAATTGTGTATTAATTTGGGAAGAGTTTGTGTTTATTATGGTTAAACTCAAACCCATGAGTCATGCATACAAATTTTTATTATAATGATCAAATTTAAACTCACCAGTTATGCACAAATTGGCAATCTAAATTTTGCAGGTCATGCACACACAGGTGGAGGGGGGTTATAATTAAGGTTCTCATTTTATTTTGAAGTACATCGGTCTCCTATCATGGCATCTTTTTTCAAGATTCAAGTGATTGACTATGATAATAAGGAGGAATTAGGTGTTGTTAGGGTGACAAGAGACACAGGTCATCCCACATTCTCTCATGTTCGTGAACAAATTGAAGGTGATGAGCTTCTATTGGAACCCTTTGAGTTTGTTGAGGACGAATATATAATAACCAAACGGCAAGAGGAACGATGGACAATCAATGATCAACTCTTAGTGCACATCAAGAGAAGTCTATGTCGCATAGAGGAAACTCCTTATCCATGTAAAAGACATTGCACTCAACTAGCTGATGACATAAATGTTGATGCCCAAGTGCACATGTCTTCAAAGCTTTCTAGTAGATTACTAAGCCCAACTATTCTTGAATGTTGGCAACGTGAATCTGATAGAGTTAGATCAAAGCTAAAGGAAATGGTAGTGTCAAGGGATGATAAGTTTGAGTTGCATTCTGAGGACTTCAATGGGGTGCCCCATGTGCGAATTTGGTGTCATGAGTGTAATGAACTTTATGGTAAAGGATTGATAGAAGGCAAGCATGCAGCATACAATTGCTTCTCTAACTTCATGAGATTTCACATATTGGAAAGTAAAAAGCATGAGCTCAAGTATATGGTTGCTCGAGGACTACGAAAAGAAGATATGCCCAAAGTAGTGCATCAACCAACAAAGGATGACAAAAGAGAGATAGAAGATGCGATAGAGAAGATGAAATCTTTTATGTCCACAAATGAAGGTATTATTTGTTCCTTTATTCCTCAATCAATATTTGCCATCTTCTTACATTAAGTCTCTTACTCATCTCCTATCGTTTCAATAGGTTGGGATTTTGAGGTTGTTGAAGCTACAATACATGATTTTAAGGACAAAAGCTTGGTGAAGGTGCGATGCAAATATGATGATGCATGGTTGCGTTTATGTCCTCCAAGATCAGATTTGTACACGGTTCTCAATGAACACACAAAGTCAAACTCTCATATCAAGTCGCTCATGAGAAAAGATGAAAATCCAAAGGTAGCACTCACTGGCTTGCGAGGGCGTCCTCGAAAGGATAAGGAGCATGATCCAAAGCAAAGATCTCTTAGCAACTTTTTGGTTTCAACAAAAACTAGAAGCCCAAGTACGAGTGCTTTCTCTGTTGATTCAAGTTTTAATAGAGAAAATGAATCTTCTTTTGTAAATTTTGACTTGCTATGTTGGGGCCTTTGGAGCCATGAGGTCAAAGTAGGTAACAAGTATGTCAAGGTAAAGCCTTTCTTAGATGATCAATGTGGCGGGAAGTATTGGTTTATAGAGCGTCATGTTAAGGCGACATTAAATAATGGATGTACTGATATTCATGTGGATGGATGCTTTCGTCACATAAGTTGCATACGCATTTCACAAGATGGGCAACCGTTTAAAGACTTTACATGCCACCATTGCAAGGGGATAGTTAAACTTGCTGACTTTAGAATGAGATTGTATAGAGAAGAGAAGGTTGAGAATAAGAGAGGAGATAGGGGTACCGGTTGTGGAAGAAGGCTAGATTATCTTACAAAGAGTGAGCTTAGAAATGCAACTCTTTTTGCTAAAAGACGAGTAAGAGACCTTTCTAAGCAACTATGGTGGGCAAAGTCTCAGGTTGCCATTCTTTCAGTAAGAGTCCGCACTTTAAGAGAAGCTAGCATAGAGTCTCTCAATCGAAAGGATGTAAAACGATTTTGCAACAACATAATCGAAGCCCATAGATTGGAAAAGTTTGGTGGTAAAGTTGCCTTATGGGACTTTCTACAAGATGTTGCCACAAACATAATCAAGTCAAGTGCTGGACAAAGATATAGTGAGAACACAAAGGCAATATTTGAGGTTGCAAGGATGTGGGGAGGTCCAAGGTTACATGACTTCTTGAGTTCCAACCTCAATGGACCTTCTTTATCAACGACAAAGCGAGGGCAAAGACTTGCTACTCAGTTTGTACCTGGTATACATGGATATCTTTTTGATGCAATCACTGAAATTTATGAAAAAGAAAAAGAAAAGCATGGAATCATGTCAAGGATTCCCTTCATCATAGTGGAAGATGAAACTGCAATAAAGAAGCGGATAAGGTAACCTCCTTTTTCTCTAAATTATTTTCATAATTTAAATCTTGTTTTTGAATGCAAGAGGATTGCATATGATCTTACAGACTTGTGCTTATTATTGCTTGTAGGTGGAATCCAAAGGATGACATGCTTGTGGGTTTTGATGGATATAAAGTAGATGATCATGAGTGCATGACCACATGCATGATCAAAGTGGGAGAAGGACAAAAAGGATATGATCAGATTATTGATGCATTTCAAAATTGTGTCATTGGTGGACGTGCAAGAGTTTTTCTTGCCAATCCATTGCATGATGCACTCCCACGCTTGGTTCTTGCACTTCATTGCACTTGCGGCCGATTTGATGCAAGTTTTGTCCGCAAGCAATGGGATGCTATTTTAAACTTATGGAATGAGAAGCTAAAGACCACGGTTGGTCCAATTATTGGACATGCATCTGATGGTGATAGTCGACGAAGAACATTGATGATCTCCGATTATCTAGATAAAAGAGGTAGTAGATTTGGGATAAAATGGGATGGATGGCCTCTCTCAGCAAAAGTTTTAGAAAATCAAGTTTTTGGGCTGCATGATCAAGATTTTGTACATAATGGAAAAAAGTTAGTTAATGTTCTTGACAAGCCTAAGCGTCAATTGGCTATTGGCAATGTTTGGATCACCTTAAATCATGTCATTATTGTGTATGATGCTTTTTCTATCGACAAGCATATGCTAAGGGAGGGAGACATTAGGCGAGATGACCGCCAAAATTGGGCTGGAGCTCAAAGAATATGCAGTAGACAAGTGCAATGGTGCTTGGGAGAATTGGCAAACAATGGAATTCATAGAAAAGAGAGGAGCATGCTAGGAACACAAGCTTATCTTGAAATTGCTGGGGACTACATCGACATCTTCTTATCTCCACATTTGAATCTTGTGGATCGAGTCTATCTTGCGGGCAAAGTCTCTTTTTTCTTTCAAATTTGGAGGTCTTGGATTGTTCATCATGCTAACTATACGTTGAATAGAAACTTCATAACTAAGGAAGCTTTCTTAGATGTGCAACTCTCATGCCATTTTGTGGTCCTACTGATCAAGTACTTTAGAGAATTTTGTCCAGGCCTAAGGTGTCCTTTACATCTTACAGGTTCAGATGCAGTTGAAATCTTCTTCAGTAAGATTGGAAGCATGGTGGGACAAGAACGCGCTTATGACTTGATGGATATGCTACATAGTGCAGGTAGTATGAATAGGCTTGCACACTTTGAATGCAAAGAGGATAGTCCTCTATTTACAAGGGCACATAAGAAGCAAGAACATGTATGGAGAGAATTGAATCTCAAAGAGAACATGCGAGAAGCTAATCTAGGGGACTATGAGTGTGTGTCAACTGATGATAAAATCATCGAAGCATTGAAGAAGGGACTAAAAAGTGCTCAAGAAAGGTGTGAAAGTTTGCATATGAAGCCAAAGGGTGAGAATATGAAGTGGTGGATGGAACCTTGGTCAAATGGATTTGCAGATGCATATTCACAAGAATCTGATTCTGAAGAAGAAGATCAATGTCAAGCAGATCATGTGTCAGAAATAGATGATAATGACAACGATGCCTCCATAAGTGAAATCAGACATGTGGTGGATTCTCTCCTAGATGAACAAGAAGCAGTGAGCCCAGTTGTTGCCATTGATGGTAAAACTCTCTTCAAGTCCACATTGGTAAGCCAACTTAATGGAAATCCCACACTCTCTAAAGATAGACTCACAAGGGTTCGCCAAGGAGTATACTACTCTAAGGAAGATATACCTCTTGCTACATCAAATGAGAACCTATTTGGAATAGGTTCCGATTGTGCCGTATTCTTTCATGAAGAACACAAAACAAGGAAAAGCAAAAGGAAATGCAATCCAAGATCTTTGCAAAAAAAGAAAACACAAGCTATATGGTACCTTGGACGAGTTCAAAAAATGAGGAGAAAGGTTGGTGGGGGGTATGTGGAATATAAAAGAGGGTTCAACCTTTCAGATAGACCTTTTGGAGTAGAAGTCCAGCTTGGGTGGTATCAAAAGGCAAAAGGTTCAAGATGCTTCACATATGACCTTACAGACCTTGACATGATAAATATTGAGAGCGTAATTGCATTGGCAAACCTCACCTATGAGTGTAATAGCAATAAGTATACTTTAGATGAGAATGATTGGAATGTATTCAATGACTTTGTAAAGGGGCATTAAACGCACTTGGTAGGGGCTTCTTTGTTATCTTTCTAATATGATAAAAGCTTTATTACGATTATTACTATGCGCTGAGTTTAGTTTGATTTCTCTTGATGGATTTTTTAAATTATTTTTTTGCAGGACCTTGAATCACACAAGTGGATGATTTGCAACCGCCTGGGTACTTTTGTTTATATGAATGCCATTAAGCAAGTTTAAAAATGCTATTTTGGCATCGGGTACAACAAGATGTTGTATGAATGTAGCCTCTATGGTTTTAATACCATGGCTTCATGGTTTGATATGACTTAGTGGATGTTTGTATTTGGCAAGAAATAAATATTATATATCGTCATTGAATGCTTTGTAAAATTGGCTAATCTATCATCCCTTCTCTTAGCTAAAACATCCATACATATGGTTTTGTAAAAAATTGAAAGATATAAAGCATTTATAAAAGCTCCCAATCTTTCATGTAGTATTTTTATAAAGGTTGTTTCTTGAGCTCTTTACGTGTTTCAAGTGGCTTTGCACAATTCTTTGCTCTTGGTGTACGGCACACATGATTTGTCTTGTTTGATATTTGTTCCTCTTAATTTTTACACATATGTCTTTATTCTTTGTTTCTCTTGCCTTATGGCATCATCAGGACACAAACCCATCTTAAACTTATGCATTGCCCATTATTGCAGTCGGTACCTCAATTTTTTGTGTGTAGATTCAAATAATGCAGGTGATGTAGAGATCTTGCAGTTTAAATATCTCATCCTACCTAAAGGGACTCCAAAAGTAGTAGTGTATGACTCACATAAGGACTTTTAAAATTCCTCTAGGAAAATAAATATACTTACAGAAGGGGATTTATAAAATTTCCCAAAATTTACAGAGGGGATACCAGGAAATACTACAAATAGGTTACATAGGGATTTAGAAAAGAACCCTTGCACGCACGTGATATAGACATATTACACTAAGTGACCCCCCCGAGATCTTTTCATCATCATCAACTGGGACATTATGATCTTCAAGGTAATCATCCATGTCATCGGTGTCCCTTGTGGTCTATCTCTTTTTCATAGCCTGTGGTTAGATCTACTTGAAGCTGAAAATAAGCCATGAAATGCTTATTTTCAATAATATTTGTGGAGTTGCCTTTTCTGAGGAGATCCTCAAATAAATATCCCATCCTGCGCAAGGTGACCTCCCAACCTACCAGTAGCAAATTCTCCATCATGGTAAGCAAGAGACTCCCACTTTTTGCAGGACTTCCATAGTTATTTTTTTGATAATGTATGGACCTGGGAATATCTTGCTCTTCTAGCATCAATCTCAAATTATTTGAATTCCCTCTTATGTTCTTTTGTAAGGAGTGATCAGGGTTGGGACTCCACATACACAAAAAGAATGATTCAAGAGATTGAATCGCTATGCCACATTCTCTCTTGCCTCTCTTTGCTGCATAAACACCACTATAGATCTTCAAATCTGATGAATATGCTCGCTTCTTTGTCTTTTTTATTAACAAAAATGACAATGTTGCAAATTGCCACTTTGCTAATGGTGGTATATACTATTCTATCAATGAAGTTATGGATATCATCGCTAGAAACTTCATTATCCCATGCTGACTCATTCTTGAAGAAGTCATCTTCTGAGACTCGCCTAAAGTTCACAAGCTTTCCAGACTCTGCCATAACCTCTACATTGAATTGAAAGCTTTGGTGCATATCTGTCGGCATCCTTATCTCGTTGATTAATCTTTCCACATATGCAACCACCTGTTGTGGGATTTCTTTTCTCATATAAGAGGTTACTATTTCTGACCCATCTTCATCCTTTTTAATCCACCTGTTTGCCCATAGCTTTACCTTGGGTGTTGACAAAGAAGCTATATGCTTCACCACATTATAGTCAATGTTACAATGAGTAAGTGGAATTTGTTTCTCTGACAGCAAATACTTAATGGCACTATGCACTGCATCACGCCTCACCTATACATTGATGCATTCTTCCATGCAGTGGTCTTTGTCTTTTTTTTCAAAAAACCATTCTTTCTTTAAAATTTTTTGTGCTGCCATGGATGCATACTTGTTAGGTAAGTACTTTATAGGCCTCCACATCCTTGCCGCCAACTCCTTCTTATCAATTACCTTTGACTTTCCGGAGATAAAAAAAGGAGCTTCATAGGTCAACTGTCCACGCTCACAAGCAATGCACGTTTCAAGCATCTCATTGAACACTTCAATAGGACGAAATATGATAGAAGTGTAGTCGGCATATCTGTCCCTCACCACCTTGAGGCTTGTCATACTTTCTTCTCGCTCTTGAGTTCCCCTAGGCACAACTGCACTCAAAGAAGTATAGAAGTTTGTGAGTGTGTCGGTGTCTCCTTTTGTGACCTTTCGCTTCAAATCAGGATTCGGCGAACCAAATGTTGTCCATATAAACCTTGCCTTTTGTAAGACCTCTGATGTTGAAAATATCTTACGCTTTCCATGGACATAATGATTAAGTCTTTCGGACTCAATCAAATACTTGATCTCATGCTTGAATATACAGATTGTTGCAGGATAATAATGGAATGAACTTATCTTTGCAAATTGTTCTGGAGTGAGTCTTTTGACCTCCTTTGCTTCCCTTGCGATCTGATTACAAGCATAAGCCCAATGTTGACCATCAATGGGCTGGAATCTGCAATGAAGGAGGAATTCCTTCTTTGCTTCCTTTAGCATATTCTCACCTTGTGCCTCTTCGCCTTGTTCATGTGGAATATTTTTAAGAGTGTCTTTAAAGAATCGACTGAAGGTTTCCTCGAAATATGTAGGCCCTGTAAATGTTATTTGATCCGGAAAACTATTTTTGGTTGGACAAAACATTATTGGGTGCAAGACCACATTGCTTGCCACACATTTCTTACCATCTCTCAAAGCCTCGTATATTTGCATTGCATAGGATATATCAAGGCTTCGACTATTAGTAAAGAGAGCTGCAGCTTCCACATCTTTGGCATTCACAAACCACGTCCTTTGACCCCAGATATATCCCACATCATCATCTGTAACTACTTCATTAAGACGCAGATTAAGATTTTTGATTGATGTGAGTTCATCCTGATCTCATCTTTAGCCTCGGGTTCTGAGTCTTCTTCATCTTTCTCTTCTTTTAACCATTTTTCATCCACATTATCTCTCTCTACAGTGGGACGATGTCTTTTTTTTATTGCTTGGAACCGTGGCTCTTATAGTACTAGCCTTTTGCATTTCACGTCGTGGTTTGCTAGCAAGAGCTTCTAGCATAACTGCAGTGGATCGACCTTGATCTTCTTCAATTTTCTTTAATTCTCCTGCACTCAAGGCTTGTGTTTCATCATCCTTAGTTACATCCACCATTTCTTGCTCTAGAAGTTTGCGCTCATGTTCTACACATTTGTGACAGTGTGCCTGTTCTTCTTGTCCCTGCATCGAAGTCTGAGGTTTTTGATCTCCATGTGAAGATCCTTGAATATGAGGAGCATATTGTGCATCCTGAAAGTACTCAAACATTATCTTTGCATGCATCCTTTTTGCCACCACACTAGGAAATTGCTCCCAAGTATATGAAAGAGTCTCCAATGCATTTACAGCTCCGGAAACTTTGATGGTTGAGGAGGAGGCATCACAAAGGTCTTTGAGTCTCTCCTTGACACAACAATATGAATACCGCTAACTTCAGGATCTGAACTCTTTGTAAAAATATCCACAAAGGTCTCTTTGGCTCTATCATTATGCCTACCACAAGGCTTGAAGTCATATCTTTTTTAAAGAAAGTAGCATCCCATGGATCTTCAACACCATTGAACTCCCTTTTTGACATAAGTAGAAAGAGTCTCTTTTCCTTTTGATGAAGAAACCAAGCTCTTCTGCCCATGTGATATCGAGTCCACCTACCAAAGCCATTGGGGCTATATTCCTTTCCTTTGAAATTCAAAGTGACATCAAAAACCCATTCTCTGATCTCAAAGTCATTTAGGATAACCACCACATTAGTTGATTGCTCCATAATCCTATAAGAAAAGATAATGAAGAATTTAGATACATACAAGTAAAGTACAATATACAACCCTTGATACAATAAATGTGGGAAATAGCCCAAAAGGCTTTACAAGGCTTCATATGGCAATAAATGTGGGAAATAGCCTAGAAGGCTTTACAAGGCTTAAATATTTGTACAAATGTTAAAAAATTAGCCAATAAAGCTTTACAGTAATATAAAATGTCATCTAGTGATAAAGCTTCAATCTTCGTGAAGACATGTAATCTGTCCATCCATTGATTTGCCCTCTAGTCATAAAGCTTCAATCTTTGTGATGACATGTAATATGTCCATCCATTGATATCTGTGCACTGATATCCAACTGATGCAATCTACCCACTAAAAACTGTTCCACTGATATCCACTTATGCAGCCCACATGATATCCACTTATGCATCCCACTGATACTCGTTAAATAGTGAATGGTCGAGATGGTCGAGTTTATTAAAAGGCGCTTCATATGACAATAAATGTAAAAAATAGCATAGAAGGCTTTACAAGGGTTTTTATGACAATAAAGGAGCTTAAATATTTATACAAATGCAATAAAAATAACCAATAATCATCAAGCTCCAATATGTCCCATGACATGTAATCTATCCACTGATATATGTAATCTGTCCACTGATATCTGCTCATGCAATCTGCCCACTGATAAACTTCTTGGTAAATGGTAAAAGGTCTTATTTAATAGCATGTTATGAGTGTTAAACCGCATGTGAGCGAAGGGACTGACAACGATTAGGAACTAGTTGGAAAGGCTTCGATTGGCAACTTGGAGAATTGTCTCTCCTCTAAGGCAATCTAATCTATGCTAAACTATGCTAAACCAACCGTCAAAGTGAAGAAAAGCAATAAATAATTTCTTTTTCTGTGTTCATTTTAATGTGCTGGGTTTTAAGAGGCTTAAATATGCAAAAGAAGGGGTTTTGATGTAGAGGCTAAACCTGCATGTGAGATAAATGAAGAACAAATATCTAAAGAAAAGTTAACATTTTTCAATTTAAAAGATGAATATATATATAAATATTATCTCACCTTCAAAACAAACCATAAATTCACTCTTTTATAATTTTTTAAAAGTATAATATAAAACATGTAAATATATAAAACTCTCTTTACTTTCTCTCTCTCTCTCTCGACTCCTAAATCTCTCTGTAGCCATAGTCAAGACACCTCATTCTCTCTCTTAATCTCTCTCTCTCTCTCTCTGACAACTCTTATGTGTTTCCCTCTCTATCCTCATCCCACTCATTCTCTCTCTTAGTTTATCTCAACTCTCTCTTTCTCTCCCTCCCATGGCGGCTAAGATTTTTCATTCTCTCTCTTTATCTCTCTCTCTCTCCCTAGGATTTGTAATTATTTCTCTCTCTCTCCATCTCTCTCCTCTCTCTCTCTCTCTCCTCTTCTCTCTCTCTCCCTCTCTCTCTCTCTTACCCTCTCTACCTCCCTACCTCTATCCTCTTGCCCGCTAGGATTTGTCATTCTTTCCCTCTCTATGTCTCTCTCTCTCTCTTTGAATTCTCTCTCTTAATCTCTCTCCGCCTTCCTCCCTCCCTCCCTTGGTGGCCATGGGTGCGAGAAGTCTCTCTCTCTCTCTCTCTCTCTCTATCTCCCTCTCTTGGCGGCCACGGCCGCTAGAAGTTTCATTCTCTCTCCCTCTCTCTTTATCTCTCTCTCCCTAAGTCTCCCTCCTCTCTTCTCTGTCTCTCTCTCTCTCTCTCTCTCTCTCTCTCTCTCTCTCTCCCTCTCTCTCTTTCTCTCTCCCTAAGTCTCCCTCCTCTCTTCTCTCTCTCTCTCCCTCTCCCTCCCTACTCTCTCCCTCCCTCTAGCACAGAAGTTTCATTCCTCCCTCTCTCTCCCTCTCTCTCTTTCTCTCTCTCTCTCTCTCTTTCTCTCTCTCTCTCTCTCTCTCTCTCTCTCTCTCTCTCTCTCTCCCTCTCTCTCTTTCTCTCTCCCTAAGTCTCCCTCTTCTCTTCTCTCTCTCTCTCTCTCCCTCTCCCTCCCTCTCTTTCTTTCCCTCCCTACTCTTCTAGCAGAGAAGTTTCATTCCCTCTCTCTCCCTCTCTCTCTTTCTCTCTCTCTCTCTCTCTCTCTCCCTCTCTCTCTTTCTCTCTCCCTAAGTCTCCCTCTTCTCTTCTCTCTCTCTCTCTCCCTCTCCCTCCCTCTCTTTCTTTCCCTCCCTACTCTTCTCTCTCATTGCTGTGAGGAGACTCTCTTCTCTCTCTCCCTCTCTCAGCTCTCTCTTTCTTTCCCTCCCTACTCTTCTCTCTCATTTAAGGAGCCCCTCTTCTCTCTCTCCTTATCTCTTGTCTCTCTCCCTCTCTCTTTCTCTCCTCCCTACTCTTCTCTCTCATTTCTCATTCTCTCTCTCCCTCTCTCTCTTTCTCTCCCTCCCTCCTCTTCTCTCTCTTAATCTCTTGTCTCTCTCCCTCCCTACTCTTCTCTCTCATTACTCATTCTCTCTCTCTCCCTTTGGTGGCCACGGCCCCGAAGAGCCCCTCTTCTCTCTCTTAATTTCTCTCTTTTCCTCTCTCCTCTCGCCACGTTTCATTCTGATAAACATCTCTCTCTCTCCCTCTCTCTCCCTCTCTCTCTTTCTCTCTCTCTCCCTCTCTCTCTTTCCCTCTCTCTCTCTCTTTCTCTCTCTCTCCCTCTCTCTCTTTCTATCTCTCTCCCTCTACCTCCCTACTCTCTCCCTCCCTCAAGCAGCCACAGCCGCCAGGAGACCCTCTTCTCTCTCTTAATCTCTCTCCCCCTCTCTCCTCTGTCTTTCTTTCCCTCCCTACTCTTCTCTCTCATTTAACGAGCCCCTCTTCTCTCTGTGAATCTCTCTCTCTCTCCCTCTCTCCTCTCTCTCTTTCTCTCCCTCCCTACTCCTCTCATTTCTCATTCTCTCTCTCCCTTTGGTGGCCACAGCCGCCAAGAGCCCCTCTTATCTCTCTTAATTTCTCTCTTTCCCTCTCTCCTCTCTCCTCTCTCTTTCTCTCCCTCCCTATTCTCTCATTTCTCAAATTTACAAACTCAAATATAAATAAAAAACTAATTAAAATAGAACTCAAAAACTCAAATAAGAAACTAATTTAAAAAGAATTGTAATGCCTTCTAAAAGACCCCCTCCTCAAAAACTTTAACAATAAACTAATTGAAAAAGAATTGTAAGTAAAGAAAAAGAATTACAAGACGAATTTTAAGAAATAGAACTCAAAAACTTTAACAAGAAACTAATTGAAAAAGAATTGTAAGTAAAGAAAAAGAATTACAAGATGAATGAAAAAGAATGCAAGTACCTGGAAAAAGTGAAAAAAGTAAGGCTCCACTTATCCTTTCTCTTCTGCTCTTGGTTGCTTCAATGAAATGAGGAGAGAGTTAGAATGAATGAATGGAAAGAAAAGTATATATAAGAAAAACTAGCCCACTCCTCCTACGCATAAATTTGAATTTTTAAAAAAGAGAGGGAAATTTGAATTGATTATAAATTTGAATTCAAATTTGTGTTCAACATTCTTCTCATACTTTCTTCTCGTACGTTCCTTTTGAATTCAAATTTGTGTTCAACATTTCTTGATACTTTCTTCTCATAAGTCCCTTTCATTCTTCTCGTAAGTCATTAAGGAAATTCGAATTCATTATAAATTTGAATTCAAATTTGTGTTCAACATTCTTCTCATACTTTCTTCTCGTACGTTCCTTTTGAATTCAAATTTGTGTTCAACATTCTTCTTGATACTTTCTTCCTATTCTTCTTGATACTTTCTTCTCGTGAGTCCCTTTCATTCTTCTCGTAAGTCAAATCTTATTTGTCGCTCTTGCTCGTGATAGTAAGTCAAATCTTATTTGTCGCTCTTGCTTGTGATAGTAATCTTATTTGAGCAAAAATCTTATTTGTCCCTCAACCCCCCGCGCTCCCCTCCTCCCCTCCCCTCCCCTCCCCTCCCTCCGCCACCAAAACCCCTCGCCCCCTCGACCCCTCCCCCCCTCCCCTCCCCTCCCGCTCCCCCCTCCCCTTCTCCCTCTGCCCCCCCCTTCCCCCTGATGGCCCTTCCCCCTGACGGCCCTCCCCCCGCCCTCCCCTCCCCTCCCCTCCCTCCGCCGCCAAAACCCCTCCCCCCCTCTGCCCCCCTCGACCCCTCCCCCCCCTCCCCCCTCCCCTCCTGCCCCCCTTCCCTTGGAAGGGGATGCCAGCCCCCCCCTTTTTCTCCCCGCCAACCCCCCACCCCCCTTCCCCCCCTCCCGCCAGCCCCTCGCCCCCCTCCCACCCCCTTCCCCCTCCCCCCCTCCCACCCCCGCTAGCCCCTCGCTCCCCTTCCCACCCTCCACACGGCTGGCGGCCGCGCTTCCCCCCCCCATCCTACCCCCTTCCCCCTCCACCCCCCTTCCCCAGGGCTGGCGGTCGTGGCTGCCAGCCCCCCCCCTCTCCCCTTTCCCCCCCCTCCCCCTTTCCCCTCCACCCCCCCCGTCCCACCCCCCTCCACCCGCCCTCCCCCCCTCGTCCCACCCCCTTCCCCTTCCAACTCCCCTTCCCCCCTTCCACAGGGCTGGCAGCCGTGGCCGCCAGCCCCCCCCTTTCCCCTCCACCTCCCCTTCCCCAGGCCCCCCCCCTTCCCCCCCCCTGTCCCACCCCCTTCCCCCTCCACCCCCCCTTCCCCCCTTCCCCAGGGCTGGCGGCCGCGAGCCCCCCCCCACCCTCCCCCTTTCCCCTTCACCCCCCCTTCCCCAAGGCTGGCGTCCATGGTCGCTAGGCCCCCCCTCCCCCCTTCCCCCCCTGCCAGCCCCCGCCGTCCCAGCCCCTTCCCCCCCGCCCCCCTTCCCCTTCCCTCGGGCTGGTGGCCACGGCCGCCAGTCCCCCCTCCCCCCTTTCCCCTCCCCCGCCCCCATCCGACCCCCTTCCCCCTCCACCACCCCTTCCCCCCTTCCCCAGGGCTGGAGGCCGTGGCTGCCAGCCCCACCCATAGCCCTCCCCCTCCCCCCTTTCCCCCCCTTCCCCCTCCACCCCCCTTGCCCAGGGCTGGCGGCTGCGGCCGCTAGCCCCCCCTCCCCCCTTTCCCCCCCCACCCCCGTCCCACCCCCTTCCCCCTCCACCCCCCCTTCCCCAGGGCTGGCAGCCACGGCCGCCAGCCCCCCTCGCCCCCATCCCACCCCCTTCCCCCCCGCCCCCCTCCCCCCTTCCCCCTGCCCCCCCTTCCACCTTTCGATCGCCAGCCCCCCCCCTCTCCCCCCTTTCGCCCCCTACCCCCGCCCCGCCCCCTTCCCCCTCCACCCCCCCCTCCTGCCCTTGTCCCACCCCCTTCCTCCCCCCTTCCCCCCCGCCCTCGTCCCACCCCCTTCCCCCTCCACTGCCCCTTCCCTAGGGTTGGCGGCTGTGGCCGCCAGCCCCCCCTCCCCCCCTCCTACCCTCGTCCCACTCCCTTCCTCCCCCCTTCCCCCTCTACCCCCGTCCCACCCCCTTCCCCCTCCACCCCCCTTCCCCAAGGCTGGCGGCCGCGGCCGCCAACCCCCCCTCCACCCCCGCCCCCCTCACCCCTTCCCCCGGGCTGGCCACCAGCCCCCCCCTCTCCCCCCGCCCCTGTCCCAACCCCTTCCCCCTCCACCCTCCCTTCCCCAGGGCTAGCGTCCGCCAGCCCCCCCTCCCCCCTTTCCCCCCCCTGCCCCCGTCCCACCCCCTTTCCCCTCCGCCCCCCCTTCCCCAGGGCTGGCGACCGCGGTCGCCAACCCGCCCCTTTCCCCCCCCCGCCCCCATCCCACCCTCTTCCCCCTCCACCCCCTTCCCCCGGGGCCGCCAGCCCCCCCCTGCTCCCCCCTTCCCCCCCTGCCAGCCCCCCTTCCCCCTCCACCCCCCATCCCAACTTCCCCCCCGCCCCCCTCCCCCCTTCCCCCCCCGCCAGCCCCCTCCCCTCTTCCCACCCCGCCCCCCTTCACCCCACCCCCCTTCCCCCCCTCGAGGGGGGCGCCAGCCCCCCCTTTCCCCTTCCCACCTCGCCCCCCTTCCCCCCCCTTTCCCGCCCCGCCCCCCTTCCCCTCCTCCAGGGGGGGTGGCGACAGCTCCCCCCCTTCCCCTTCCCCCCCTCCAGTGAGGCTGCCCCAACCCCCCCCTTCCCTCCCGCCCCCCTTCCCCCCTCCCCCCCTCGACCCCGCCCCCGCCTCTCCCACCCCTCCTCCTCCCTTCCCTCCCGCCCTTCCATCCTCTCCTTCTCCTTCCCTCCCTTTCTCTCTCTAGTTCCTCTCTCTTCAAATTTTTTAAAAAAAATCTAGATAAAGAATTAATCAAAAAATTTGCAAGTACCTGGAAAAAGTTTGTAAGTTTGCTCTTTCTTGCTTTCTTGCTCTTCCTTCCTTGCTTTCTTGATTGTCCTTGCTTTCTTGCTTCAATGAATGAAATGAGGGGAGAATGAATGAAGAAAGAAGACTATATATAAGAAAATTTAGGTTTTCCTCCTCCTCTCCTATTGGCTTTCCATTCCTCCCCTCTCTCCTATTGGCTTTTCATTTATCCCCTCTCCCATTGGCTCCCATTACTCCCCCTTTCCCATTGGACCCCCATCCCTCATCCCAATCTTCCATTAGCCCTGCCCCCATCCATTTCTTCTTCCTCCCCCATTGCCACCACTCCCATCCCACATTTCCACCACGTCCCATACTCCTCCCATTTCCCAAAATCCCATATTTCCCCATCTCACCCTCCTCTTTTTCATCCCCTATTAACTCCCCTCACTCATTTCACTCCCTTATTATCCTACTCCCCTATTACCTTCCCCTCTCCCATTCCATTCTTCCCTCCCCACTCTCACTTCCACTTCCCATTACTCACTTGCCATTTGAAAACTATTAATATATTATTATACTATTTTTTATACTTATTATCATACACCCCTATTACTTCCCTCTCCCATTCCACTCCTCCCTCCTCACTCCCACTTCCACTTCCCATTACTCACTTGCTATACACATTTGCAAACTATTAATATATTATTATATGATTTTTTATACTATTTGCAAACTTACATGTGGGCAAAATCACAGGTGTCAAAGCGATCCTATTGTGGTCATACAACAACTGTGCTTTTATTCAAGGGCATATTTATCCTCATCAACAAGCTTATTTACTCAAGGTATGAAGTGCATAATTTGTGCCCTAGGTGTTTACTTTGTTGTATTAAAATTGTTTGCCACACACACACACATATACACATACCGAGAATTTTCTAATATTATCGCATCTACATTTCTCCGATGGGCACAAAACTTTGTACATGCCTCAACCTAGGTTGTATTGACTTGCATACAAAGTGATACACCCATCCCATAAGTAATTGTTCGGATAACACACCTCCAAACGTATTTTTATGACAATTGTGCATAACACTAGGAACAAAATGGTGTATAATGTGAGATCGACTATGCAAAGCATATCCAATGGACACAAGACTTTGCAGGTTCCTCAACCTAGGCAGTATTGACTTGTGTGCAAAGTGGCATCCCCATCCGATAAGTACTTGTTTGAAAAATACACCTACGATCGTGTTTTTTTACGGTCGTATATGACACCAAGGCCAAAAACGGTATTTAATACTCAATCTACCATGTAAAGCATATCCGATGGGCACAATACCTTGCACGTGCCTCAAAAGCGGTGATATGGTATTCCATGCAAAGTGGAACCCCCATTCAATAAGTACTTTTTAGAATATCACACCTAGGACCATGTTTTTTATTGATTGTTGTCCATGACACTAAGGCAAAAATGCTGATTTATGCTTAATCGACAATGCAACGCATATGCAATCATCACAATACTTTGCACACATCTCAACCTAGGTATTATTGACTTACATGCAAAGTAGCATGCCCATCCCATAAGTACTTAGTCGAATAACACATCTAGGACCGCGTTTTTTGACGGTTGTGCATGACACAAAGGCAAAAACAGTGTTTAATGCTTGTTCGACAATGCAAAACACATCCAATGGGCACAATACTTTGCACACACCTTCAACTAGGTGGAATTGACTTACATGTAAAGTGGCACGCCCATCCCATAAGTGCTTGATCAGATAACATACCTAGCAGCGTGTTTTTTTATAGATGTGCATGACACTAGAGCAAAAATAGTATTTAATGCTCGATCGACCATGCAAAGGATATCCGATGGGCACAACACTTTTTGTAGGCCTCAACCTAGGTGGTATTGAAATGTTCTCAAAGAGGCACATCCATCCGATAAGTACTTGGTCAGATAACACACCTAAGGGCGTGTTTTTTTGTGGATGTCCATATCAATGGGGAAAAAATGGTGTATAATGCGTGATCGACCATGCAAAGCATATCCGATGGTGACAATACTTTGCACGCACCTCAACATAGTGTAAACAGACTTGCGTGCAAAGTGGAGCCCCCATCCGATAAGTACTTATTTGAATAACACGCCTACAGTCGTGTTTTTATATGGTTGTGCATGACACAAAGGCAAAAACGGTGTTTTATGCTTGATCGACAATGCAACGCATATTCGATGGGCACAATACTTTGCACACACCTTCAACTAGGTGGAATTGACTTACATGCAAAGTGGCATTCCCATCGCATAAGTACTTGATCGGATAACACACCTAGCAGCGTGTTTTTTTACAGATGTGCATGACACTAAGGCAAAAATGGTATTTAATGCTCGATCGACCATGCAAAGCATATCCGATGGGCATAATACTTTTCCTATACCTTAACCTAGGTGGTATTGAAATGTTCTCAAAGAGGCGCACCCATCCGATAAGTACTTGGTCAGATAACATACCTAAGGGCATGTTTTTTTTGCAGATGTGCATATCACTCCGGGAAAAATATTGTATAATGCATAATCGACCATGCAGAGCATATCCGATGGTGACAATACTTTGCACACATCTCAACCTAGTTGAAACGGACTTGCATGCAAAATTGAGCCCCCATCCGATAAGTACTTGTTTGATTAACACACTTAGGACCGTGTTTTTTCATAGTTGTGCATGACACTAAGGCAAAAACGGTGTTTTATGCTTGATCAACAATGCAAAGCATATCCAATGGGCACATTACTTTGCACACACCTTCAACTAGGTGGAATTGACTTACATGCAAATTGGCACACCCATCCCATACGTGCTTTATCGGATAACATACCTAGCAGCATGTTTTCTTTATGGATGTGCATGACACTAGAGCAAAAAAAGTATTTAATGCTCGATCGACCATGCAAAGGATATCCGATGGGCACAACACTTTTCCTACACTGCAAGCTACTTGGTATTGAAATGTTCTCAAAGAGGCACACCCATCCGATAAGTGCTTGGTCAGATAACACACCTAAGGGCGTGTTTTTTTGTGGATGTGCATATCACTAGGGAAAAAACGGTGGATAATGCGTGATCGACCATGCAAATCATATCCAATGGTGACAATACTTTGCACGCACCTCAATGTAGTTGAAACAGACTTGCGTGCAAAGTGGAGGCCCCCATCCGATAAGTACTTGTTTAAATAACACACTTAGGACCATGTTTTTTCATGGTTGTGCATGACACTAAGGCAAAAACGGTGTTTTAGGCTTGATCAGCAATGAAAAGCATATCCAATGGGCACAATACTTTGCACACACCTTCAACTAGGTGGAATTGACGTACATGCAAAATGGTACTCCCATCCCATAAGTGCTTGATCGGATAACATACCTAGCAGTGTGTTTTTTTACGGATATGCATGACACTAGAGCAAAAATAGTATTTAATGCTCGATCGATCATGCAAAGGATATCCGATGGGCACAACACTTTTTGTACACCTCAACCTAGGTGGTATTGAAATGTTCTCAATGAGGAACACCCATCCGGTAATTACTTGGTCAGATAACATACCTAATGGTGTGTTTTTTTTACGGATGTGCATATCACTACAGAAAAAATGGTGTATAATGCGCGATCGACCATATAGAGCATATCCGATGGTGACAATACTTTGCACGCATCTCAACCTAGTTGAAACAAACTTGCGTGCAAACTGGAGCCCCCATCCGATAAGTAATTGTTTGAATAACACCCCTAGGACCGTGTTTTTTCATGGTTGTGCATGACACTAAGGCAAAAACGGTGTTTTATGCTTGATCGACAATGCAAAGCATATCCGATGGGCACAATACTTTGCACACACCTTCAACTAGGTGGAATTGACTTACATGCAAAGTGGCACCCCCATCCCATAATTTCTTGATCAGATAACATACCTAGCAGTGTGTTTTTTTACGGATGTGCATGACACGAGCAAAAATAGTATTTAATGCTCGATCGACCATGCAAAGGATATCCGATGGGCACAACACTTTTTGTACACCTCAACCTAGGTGGTATTGAAATGTTCTCAATGGGGCACACCCATCCTATAAGTACTTGGTTAGATAACACACCTAATGGCGTGTTTTTTTGCAGATGTCCATATCACTAGGGAAAAAATGGTGTATAATGCGTGATCGACCATGCAAAGCATATCCAATGGTGAGAATACTTTGCACGCACCTCAATTTAGTTGAAACGGACTTGTGTGCACAGTGGAGCCCTCATCCGATAAGTACTTATTTGAATAACACACCTACGGCCGTGTTTTTATATGGTTGTGCATGACACAAAGGCAAAAACGGTGTTTTATGCTTGATCGACAGTGCAAAGCATATCCGATGGGCAAAATACTTTGCACAAACCATCAACTAGGTGGAATTGACTTACATGCAAAGTGGCATTCCCATCGCATAAGTACTTGATCGGAGAACACACCTAGCAGCGTGTTTTTTTACGGATGTGCATGTCACCAAGAGAAAAATGTAATGCTCGATCAACCATGCAAAGCATATCCGATGGGCACAATACTTTTTCTACACCTTAGCCTAGGTGGTATTAAAATGTTCTCAAAGAGGAACACCCATCTGATAAGTACTTGGTCATATAACATACCTAAGGGTATGTTTTTTTGCGGATGTGCATATCACTACGAGAAAAACGTTGTATTATGCGTAATCCACCATGCAGAGCATATCCGATGGTGACAATACTTTGCATGCATCTCAACCTAGTTGAAATAGACTTGTGTGCAAACTCGAGCCCCCATCCGATAAGTACTTGTTTGATTAACACACTTAGGACCGTGTTTTTTCATGGTTGTGCATGACACTAAGGCAAAAACAGTGTTTTATGCTTCATCGACAATGCAAAGCATATCCGATGGGCACAATACTTTGCACACACCTTCAACTAGGTGGAATTGACTTACATGCAAAGTGGCACGCCCATCCCATAAGTGCTTGATCGGATAACATACCTAGCAGTGTGTTTTTTTACGGAGGTGCATGACACTAGAGCAAAAATAGTATTTAATGCTCGATCGACCATGCAAAGGATATCCGATGGGCACAACACTTTTCATATGCCTCAACCTAGGTGGTATTGAAATGTTCTCAAAGAGGCACACCCATCCGATAAGTACATGGTCAGATAACACACCTAAGGGCGTGTTTTTTTCGGATGTGCATATCACTAGGAAAAAAATGGTGTATAATGCATGATCGACCATGCAAAGCATATCCAATGGTGACAATACTTTGCACCCACCTCAATGTAGTTGAAACAGACTTGCATGCAAAGTGGAGCCCCCATCCGATAAGTATTTGTTTGATTAACACACTTAGGACCGTGTTTTTTCATAGTTGTGCATGACACTAAGGCAAAAATGGTGTTTTATGCTTGATCGACAATGCAAATCATATCCGATGGGCACAATACTTTGCACACACCTTCAAATAGGTGTAATTGACTTACATGCAAAGTGGCACGCCCATCCCATAAGTTCTTGATCGGATAACATACCTAGTTGTGTGTTTTTTTACAGATGTGCATGACACTAGAGCAAAAATAGTATTTATTGCTCGATCGATCATGCAAAGGATATTCGATGGGCACAAAACTTTTTGTTCACCTCAACCTAGCTGGTATTGAAATGTTCTCAAAGGGGCACACTAATCCGATAAGTACTTGGTCAGATAACACACCTAAGGGCGTGTTTTTTTGCGGATGTGCATATCACTAGAGAAAAAATGGTGTATAAGGCGTGATCGACCATGCAAAGCATATCCGATGGGCACAATACTTTGCACACACCTTTAACTAGGTGGAATTTACTTACATGCAAAGTGGAACGCCCATCCCATAAGTGCTTGATCGGATAACATACCTAGCAGCGTGTTTTTTTACGGATGTGCATGACACTAGAGCAAAAATAGTATTTAATGCTCGATCGACCATGCAAAGGATATCCGATGGGCACAACACTTTTTGTAGTTGAAACGGACTTGCATGCAAAGTGGAGCCCCCATCCGATAAGTACTTGTTTGATTAACATGCCTAGGACCGTGTTTTTTCATGGTTGTGCATGACACTAAGGCAAAAACGTTGTTTTATGCTTAATCAACAATGCAAAGCATATTCGATGGGCACAATACTTCGCACACACCTTGAACTAGGTGGAATTGACTTACATTCAAAGTGGCACTCCCATCTCATAAGTGCTTGATCGGATAACATACCTAGCAGCGTGTTTGTTTAAGGATGTGCATGACACTAGAGCAAAAATAGTATTTATTGCTCGATCGATCATCCAACACTTTTCGTATGCCTCAACCTAGGTGGTATTGGAATGTTCTCAAAGAGGCACACCCATCCGATAAGTACTTGGTCAGATAACACACCTAAGGGCGTGTTTTTTTGCGGATGTGCATATCACAAGGGAAAAAACGGTGTATAATGCGTGATCGACCATGCAAATCATAACCGATGGTGACAATACTTTGCACGCATTTCAACGTAGTTGAAATGGACTTGCGTGCAAAGAGGAGCCCCCATCCGATAAGTACTTGTTTGAATAACACACTTAGGACCGTGTTTTTTCATGGTTGTGCATGACACTAAGGCAAAAACGGTGTTTTAGGCTTGATCGATAATGAAAAGCATATCCGATGGGCACAATACTTTGCACACACCTTCAACTAGGTGGAACTAACTTACATGCAAAGTGACACTCCCATCCCATAAGTGCTTGATCGGATAACATACCTAGCAGCGTGTTTTTTTACGGATATGCATGACACTAGAGAAAAATAGTATTTGATGCTCGATCGATCATGCAAAGGATATCCGATGGGCACAACACTTTTTGTACACCTCAAACTAGGTGGTATTGAAATTTTCTCAATGAGGCACAACCATCCGATAAGTACTTGGTCAGATAACACACCTAATGGTGTGTTTTTTTGCGGATGTGCATATCACTAGGGAAAAAATGGTGTATAATGCGTGATCAACCATGCAAAGCATATCCAATGGTGACAATACTTTGCACGCATCTCAGCCTAGTTGAAACGGACTTGCGTGCAAACTGGAGCCCCCATCCGATAAGTACTTAATTGAATAACACACCTAGGACCGTGTTTTTTCATGGTTGTGCATGACACTAAGGCAAAAACAGTGTTTTATGCTTCATCGACAATGCAAAGCATATCCGATGGGCACAATACTTTGCACACACCTTAAACTAGGTGGAATTGACTTACATGCAAAGTGGCATGCCCATCCCATAAGTGCTTGATCGGATAACATACCTAGTAGCGTGTTTTTTTACGGATGTGCATGACACTAGAGCAAAAATAGTATTTAATGCTCGATCGACCATGCAAAGGATATCTGATGGGCACAACACTTTTCGTACGCCTCAACCTAGGTGGTATTGAAATTTTCTCAATGAGGCACACCCATCCGATAAGTACTTGGTCAGATAAGACACCTAATGGCGTGTTTGTTTGCAGATGTCCATATCACTAGGGAAAAAATGGTGTATAATGCGTGATTGACCATGCAAAGAATATCCGATGCTGACAATACTTTGCACGCACCTCAACGTAGTTGAAACAGACTTGGGTGCGAAGTGGAGCCCCCATCCGATAAGTACTTCTTTGAATAACACACCTGCGGCCGTGCTTTTATATGGTTGTGCATGACACAAAGGCAAAAACGGTGTTTTATGCTTGATCGACAATGCAAAGCATATCCGATGGGCACAATACTTTGCACACACCTTCAAATAGGTGGAATTGACTTACATGCAAAGTGGCATTTCCATCGCATAAGTACTTGATCGGATAACACACAACATGACACTAAAGCAAAGATGGTATTTAGTCCTCGATCGACCATGCAAGGCATATCCGATGGGCACAATACTTTTCCTACACCTTAACCTAGGTGGTATTGAAATGTTCTCAAAGAGGCACACCCATCCGATAAGTACTTGGTCAGATAACATACCTAAGGGTATGTTTTTTTGCGGATGTGCATATCACTACGGGAAAAACGTTGTATAATGCGTAATCGACCATACAGAGCATATCCGATGGTGACAATACTTTGCACACATCTCAACCTAGTTGAAACAGACTTGGGTGCAAAATCGAGCCCCCATCCGATAAGTACTTGTTTGATTAACACACTTAGGACAGTGTTTTTTCATGGTTGTGCATGACACTGAGGCAAAAACGGCGTTTTATGCTTGATTGACAATGCAAAGCATATCCGATGGGCACAATACTTTGCACACACCTTCAACTAGGTGTAATTGACTTACATGCAAAGTGGCACGCCCATCCCATAAGTGCTTGATCAGATAACATACCTAGCAGTGTGTTTTTTTATGGATGTGCATGACACTAGAGCAAAAATAGTATTTAATGCTCGATCGACCATGCAAAGGATAACCGATGGGCACAACACTTTTTGTACGCCTCAACCTAGGTGGTATTGAAATATTCTCAAACAGGAACACCCATCCGATAAGTACTTATTTGCACACCTAAGGGCGTGTTTTTTTCTGGATGGGCATATCACTAGGGCAAAAATGGTGTATAATGCGTGATCAACCATGAAAAGCATATCCAACGGTGACAATACTTTGCACGCACCTCGACGTAGTTGAAACGGACTCGCATGCAAAGTGGAGCCCCCATCCAATAAGTACTTATTTGAATAACACACCTACGGACGTGTTTTTATATGGTTGTGCATGACACTAAGGTAAAAACGATGTTTTATGCTTGATCGACAATGCAAAGCATATCCGATGGGCACAATACTTTGCACACACCTTCAACTAGGTGGAATTGACTTACATGCAAAGTGGCACGCCCATCCCATAAGTGCTTGATCAGATAACATACCTAGCAGCGTGTTTTTTTACGGATGTGTATGACACTAGAGCAAAAATAGTATTTAATGCTCGATCGACCATGCAAAGGATATCCGATGGGCACAACACTTTTTGTAGTTGAAATAGACTTGTGTGCAAAGTGGATCCCCCATCCGATAAGTACTTGTTTGATTAACACACGTAGGACCGTGTTTTTTCATGGTTGTGCATGACACTAAGGCAAAAACATTGTTTTATGCTTAATCAACAATGCAAAGCATATCCGATGGGCACAATACTTTGCACACACCTTGAACTAGGTGTAATTGACTTACATGCAAAGTGGCACTCCCATCCCATAAGTGCTTGATCGGATAACATACCTAGTAGCGTGTTTTTTTACGGATGTGCATGACACTAGAGCAAAAATAGTATTTATTGCTCGATCGATCATACAACACTTTTCGTATGCCTCAACCTAGGTGGTATTGGAATTTTTTCAAAGAGGCACACCCATCCGATAAGTACTTGGTGAGATAACACACCTAAGGGCGTGTTTTTTTGCGGATGTGCATATCACTAGGGAAAAAACGGTGTATAATGCGTGATCGACCATGCAAATCATATCCGATGGTGACAATACTTTGCATGCACCTCAACGTAGTTGAAATGGACTTGTGTGCAAAGAGGAGGCCCCATCCGATAAGTACTTGTTTGATTAACACACTTAGGACCGTGTTTTTTCATGGTTGTGCATGACACTAAGGCAAAAAAGGTGTTTTAGGCTTGATCGACAATGCAAAGCATATCCGATGGGAACAATACTTTGCACACACCTTCAACTAGGTGGAATTGACTTACATGCAAAGTGGCATTCCCATCGCATAAGTACTTGATCAGATAACACACCTAGCAGCGTGTTTTTTTATGGATGTGCATGAGACTAAGGCAAAAATGGTATTTAATGCTCGATCGACCATGCAAAGCATATCCGATGGGCAAAATACTTTTCCTGCACCTTAACCTAGGTGGTATTGAAATGTTTTCAAAGAGGCACACCCATCCGATAAGTACTTAGTCAGATAACATACCTAAGGGTATGTTTTTTTGTGGATGTGCATATCACTACGAAAAAAACGTTGTATAATGCATAATCGACCATGCAAAGCATATCCGATGGTGAGAATACCTTGAACGCATCTCAACCTAGTTGAAACGGACTTGTGTGCAAACTGGAGCCCCCATCCGATAAGTACTTGTTTGATTAACACACTTAGGACTGTGTTTTTTCATGGTTGTGCATGACACTAAGGCAAAAACGGCGTTTTATGCTTGATCGACAATGCTAAGCATTTCCGATGGGCACAACACTTTGCACACACCTTCAAATAGGTGGAATTGACTTACATGCAAAGTGGCACGCTGTGACATGAAGTTGGGGGTAATAAACTTCACGCACCTCTTCACTTCCTGCAGCATTCGAACTGACTGCCAAAGATACTTATCATTGAGAATGAGACATTAGAAAGAAGCTTTTATGCCAAGATACCACACCATACTTTCCTCCCTTAGATGAGAATGAAGATGGTAACATCCCAAGTGATGTTGTAGTCAAGCATAGGGAGAAGGAAAGGATCAGCAGAGGCCATAATCTCAGCGAACCGGTCTGCACCAAAGAGAAGAGCGATACGTTGTTGAAAGAAGATCTTGCGGCTCAACATGACATGAAATGATATATATCGAGGAGTTTGAAGGGGCTGATTAGGTCGGATGGGTAGATTCCGAGGAAACATTGCACCTCCTTCATAAACACCTTTATACTTAGCTCAAAACACTCTACAAACTGTCATTAGACACAGAGGCCTATAACTTTCAATAGAGACATGATATCAAAGATTCAAGTTCACAAAGAGATGCGCCTTGAGATGGGCTTCACGCTGATATAAGTTTCATTGAAAACAGGCAGACGGTTGAAGAGATATGGACAGTTTACTGGAAGGGGGTAAAAACTGTCATGAAAACAGACTGTCAAATACAGAGACTCATAACTTTTTGCAGCAGTATCTGATTCAAGATCTGATTATATAGGAACATGCGCCTTGAAGAGAGCTTTGTGCTGATATAAATTTAATTACAATCGGACTACCGAGCAGAAAGTTATGAGCAAAATACTAATAGGGGGTCAAACTGTCATGAAAACTACCCTCTACCCAGGCTAATTTCGCCTGGACAGGATGCTCCCTCAAGACTCCACCTTCATCAACGATCCAACCCTCATAGATTTTGCCTAGAAGAGGGGAAGAATTTTGCATAGTGGCTCGGGAAACAAATGGACCATGTGTGCACAGTGAGTAGCCGAATAGAAAGAACTTTTAAGGCTTTGAAAGAAAGAAAAGGGAAGAGACACTCAAGAGAGAGAGAGAACCTGAAGTGACCTTCATTACAAATAGAGTGAGAATCCACCTCAACACTACAAACACAAGGGAGAAGAAGAGGTTTCATACATACAAGAGGGAGCGGAAGCTCCAAGACTACTCATAGAGAGAGAAGGACTCAAGAGTCTACATAAGAGAATATCTACAAGAGGAAGAGAAGGCTCATGGAAGAGGCTTGGGGAGACTAGAACTACAGCAACATAAGGCCCAATGGTGGAAGAGATTCTGATGAACAAGGGAGAGGAGGGCTCCTTTTATAGAGATTTTGTCACCCTCCTTCACCCATTTACAATCGTTGCCTGTAGATTATTTTCCCCATCAACCACATAAGCACGTATGTCACCATCCATGTCCTTTTTGGCTACTCTTGCCATGTGTCCCATCAAAAGATGCTCAAGACTCTTAAAATATTGAGAAAGTCAAGAGTCTCCCCACATGGAGCCCATAGGGACCCTCTCTTTTCGACATGTCCACATCCTCCTTATTCCACATAGGAGTTCTAGAAGGATTCCTCTTGACTTCACACTCCTCCACATGCCTTCCACACGCTTGGCATGTGGCCTCTCTTATATTATTGGAACACATGGACATGAGCCCACCTCTTTATATGACTCACTCTTTCTATCTTCCAAAAAACTCATAATATCCCATACAAAAATAACTCTCACCCCATACCAAGGTATTTATAATTCATACCTATGGTATTTACAATGAGCCATTCCACTCATCCTCTCAATCCCATACAATATCATAGAAAATAGAAATAAGTGAGAGCCGCTAGGCTATCACTTGATACTCAAACTCTAATCAAACATAGAGAAAAACAATATCAATGCCAAGTTAAAAATATCAATTTTTGGCGTCACATCTTTCCCCCCCCAGCAGATCCTCTCTAGTACAGAGAGGGTCTGCTGGCCCTCAAGGTGGTCGAGCATAGAAGAATTTAAGGCGATACTCATTGGTGCGTCCGGGTATCACCATGCCATCAACATCCTCAAGCTGAAAGGTTCCATTTGTGACATTCATATACATCCTTATGAAGGCATGGCCAAAAGTAACCAATCTTTGCTTCTGTTGTGGAGTTAACCCTTGAGGCAACATGCCTTCTTCCACATATTTCTGAACATCTTGTAGTTTTGGCCATCCAGTGTCTACCCAAAAAACCACCCCCTGGTCTGGTACTACAATGGCTTGAGTAGCTAACTCATCTGCCCTTTGATTTTCTTTTCTATTTATATGAACAAACTTGCAAAAATCATACTGACTACATATTGCCATAGCCTTTTGATTAAGCTCCTTTAAATGAGGACTTCTTGTCTTATAATGCCCATGCATTTGCTTTATAAGAAGCTGAGAATCTCCTCTTACTTCCAATTCTTTAACTGGACTTTGAAGACAACCCTCCAAACCAAGAATCAAAGCATTATACTCAGCTGCATTGTTAGTTGTGATACCTGGAAGCTCTTGTCCTCTTGCCCATACCTCTTGATCCCTTTCATCTTTAATGTTCTCCTTACATTTCTTTTCTTCTCCTAGATCCTCCCACCCTGTGAGCAAATCTGCCATAGTGGACCTAGTGGTATTTTCAGTGACAAAAGAGAAAGAGAACTCTTGAAGCTTTGACAACCATTTTGCAAATCTCCCCCCAGGATTAGGCTTGCGAACTAGATATGCTAATACAGACTAAGAGGTAAGGAAGAAAAATGGTCGAGGTAATAAATAGGAACGAAACTTTCCGACGGAAAACACCAAAGAGAGAGCTTGCTGCTCCATTTCTTCATACCTTGTTTCCACATCTGTAAGCTGTCGGCTGGCATAATAGATGGGATTCTACCTGCCTCTCCTTTTTGTAGCAATACAGCACCAACTGAATGCAAAGATACACTTTGATTTACATAAAAGTCTTGAGACCAATCAGGGGGCTTCAATATTGGGCCCTTACTCATGGCCTCCTTAAGTTGCTGGAAAGACTCTTGTTGCTCCATACCCCATTGGAAAGAAACTCCTTTTCTTGTCAACAAGTTCATGGGATGCACTATCTTTGTGAAATCATCACAAAAGCATTGATAATATTTGCTCTTTCCTAGAATTCTGCGAACACCAGTGACACTCTCAGGACTTGGCAATGCCATGATTGCTTGAACCTTGTCAGGATCCATTTGCAGGCCTTCTTGAGACACAATATGCCCCAACAAGACTACTTTTGTTTGAGCCAAATGACACTTGCTAGGATTTAGACACCCTTTTGCTTCATCAATCCTAGCTAAGGCCATCTTTAACTTCTCCATGTGATCTATGCGCCGAGAATAAATGCAAAAATCATCCAAAAACACCCGTATGAACTTTCCCAAGTAAGGCTCCAGGACTTGACTCATGAACCTTTGAAATGTAGCTCGTGCATTGGTTAACCCAAAAGGCATCACTCTGTAAGCAAAAACTCCCCAAGGTGTGACGAATGATGTTTTCTTTTGATCTTCCTCCTGAATACGAATTTGAAAGTATCCAGAATACCCATCACATACAGAATACATCTCATGCCCTGCTACTTGGTCTAGTATTTCATCTTGAAATGGCAAAGGAAAATGATCCCTCTTAGTGCATGCATTCAAAGGACAAAAGTCCACACAAACTCGCCACTTATTTCCTTTCTTTGGTGTGACAACTACAGGAGATATCCATTCTGAATCATCAACAGGGAAGATGAATCCCACCTCAAGTAGTTGTGTTACCTCTTTCTTTAGTGCCTTAGCTTGGATCACCCCCAATCACCTTAAGCATTGCACAACTGGCTTGCTTTTTGGCTTCAACTCAATCTTGTGCTCCACAAGAGAGACTGGCTGAACCTGTGAATAGCTTGTTGCAAAGAGACATGGAAAATCATCTAGCATATCTAAGTACTAGAGCTTCTCACTACCTGATAGAGAATCACCAAGAAGCTCTTCATTGCATTGGCGTCATTTAATGTGCTCCACATCCTCCACATGAAGTGTCTCTATAGGATCTTCTTGCGCCACCACCTTGTTCCTTTGTGACTCATCCCGATCAGCACCAAGACAAAGACCAAAGGCCACTCCTTCCACCTCACCCTCTGAGTTGGACTCCTTGGTGCTACACCCTGTCTCTTCTTCTTCATCGGTTAAGTCAAAGCTTAAACTCTCTGATGTTGAAGACTCCTCCTTGACAACTTCCTTTTTGCGGCTTCTGATGTTGTAGCGCACCTTCTTATCATTTCCCTGCAAAATCAATTCTCCAATATCCCACTTTTGAACAGCCTTCACCTTACGTAACCAAGGCCTTCCCAAAATCAATGGATAGGCACGTGCATCTGGCTTGGTAGGGATCACCTGAAAAGTAGTCAGAACTGAAATTCCACATACATCCACTTCTAGATTCTTCACAACTCCCAAGGTCTTAACCCTAGTGTTGTCAGCCAATTTGATGCGATAAGGAGAGGTAGTACTAGAGTATTTTAAATCAGCATCTATCATGGTCTTCTCACTCATGACATTAATCGATGCACCTCCATCAATGTACACATTAGAAATCACTTGACCATCAATGATCGCATCAACCACAGGTACATCATCACCAACATCTATATCTACCTTTTGAACAACAGGAATGGCACTTTTCTTCTTTTTCTTCTTTGACACTCTTGTGCTTGCTAGTTTTCCCCATTCCTTCCGTAGTTTTGGAGACAAAGCAAGTAATTGACCAAAGGTAATATGAGCTTCCTTTTCTTTAAGGTCGGATAACAAGTCATATCTTCCAATTCCTTGTCCTAAAGGAAAGTCTGACTGGCTAACTCTCCTTCTAGATGCCTTCTTTTTCTTACTACGGTGTTCCTCTTCCTGATGTTCCTCATCTACTTCTTCCTTGCTTTCTTCTTCTTCTTTTGGTTTACCACGCCCCCGTTTAGCCATCATTACCTCTCTTTCCTCATCCCCTGAAGAAGCTTCTAACAAGGATACTTGTTTTTCTTCTTTCTTTCTCAATCTAGAACACTCGGGGCGATAGTGACCTTTTTCATTACATTCATAGCAAGTGACCCCACTCCTATCTCGAGGCCTATCTTCACTCTTTGGTGCTCTAGGTTGTTGTGCATTAACCAAATGCAATTTCAAATCAACAAAATCTGCCATCAATTGGGAGATATTATGATCTAACTCAGAGGACTTCTAGGTTGAATTGACTTACATGCAAAGTGGCACGCCCATCCCATAAGTGCTTGATCGGATAACATACCTAGCAGTGTGTTTTTTTACGGATGTGCATGACACTAGAGCAAAAATAGTATTTAATGCTCGATCGACCATGCAAAGGATCTCCGATGGGCACAAAACTTTTCGTAGTTGAAACGTACTTGCATGCAAAGTGGAGCCCCCATCCAATAAGTACTTGTTTGATTAACACACCTAGGACCGTGTTTTTTCATGGTTGTGCATGACACTAAGGCAAAAACGGTGTTATATGCTTGATCGATAATGCAAAGCATATCCGATGGGCACAATACTTTGCACACACCTTCAACTAGGTGGAATTGACTTACATGCAAAGTGGCACGCCCATCCCATAAGTGCTTGATCGGATAACATACCTAGCAGCGTGTTTTTTTACGGATGTGCATGACACTAGAGCAGAAATAGTATATTTAATGATCGATTGACCATGCAAAGGATATCCGATGGGCACAACACTTTTCGTATGCCTCAACCTAGGTGGTATTGAAATGTTCCCAAAGACGCACACCCATCCGATAAGTACTTGGTTAGATAACACACCTAAGGGTGTGTTTTTTTGCGGATGTGCATATCACTAGGGAAAAAATGGTGTATAATGCGTGATCGACCATGCAAAGCATATCCAGTGGTGAAAATACTTTCCATGCACCTCAATGTAGTTGAAATAGACTTGCATGAAAAGTGGCGCCCCCATCCGATAAGTACTTATTTGAATAACACACCTATGGCCGTGTTTTTATATGGTTGTGCATGACACTAAGGCAAAAACGGTGTGTTATGCTTGATTGACAATGCAAAGCATATTCGATGGGCACAATACTTTGCACACACCTTCAACGAGGTGCAATTGACTTACATGCAAAGTGGCACACCCATCCCATAAGTGCTTGATCGGATAACATACCTAGCAGCGTGTTTTTTTACGGATGTGCATGACACTAGAGCAAAAATAGTATTTAATGCTCGATCGACCATGCAAAGAATATCCGATCGGCAAAACACTTTTCGTACACCTCAACCTAGGTGGTATTGAAATGTTGTCAAAGAGGCACACCCATCCGATAAGTACTTGGTCAGATAACACACCTAAGGGCGTGTTTTTTTTCGGATGTGCATACCACTAGGGAAAAGACGGTGTATAATGCGTGATCGACCATGCGAATCATATTGGATGGTGACAATACTTTGCAAACACCTCAACGTAGTTGAAATGGACTTGTGTGTAAAGTGGAGCCCCCATCTGATAAGTACTTGTTTGAATAACACTTCTAGGACCGTGTTTTTTCATGGTTATGCATAACACTAAGGCAAAAACAGTGTTTTATGCTTGATCGACAATGCAAAGCATATCCGATGGGCACAATACTTTGCACACACCTTCAACTAGGTGGAATTGACTTACATGCAAAGTGGCACACCCATCCCATAAGTGCTTGATCGGATAACATACCTAGCAGCGTTTTTTTTTAACGTTTGTGCATGACAGTAGAGCAAAAATAGTATTTAATGCTCGATCGACCATGCAAAGGATATCCGATGGGCACAATACTTTTCCTACACTACAACCTAGGTGGTATTGAAATTTTCTCAAAGAGCCACACCCATCCGATAAGTACTTGGTCAAATAACACACCTAAGGTCGTGTTTTTTTGCGGATGTGCATACCACTAGGGAAAGAATGGGGTATAATGCATGATCGACCATGCAAATCATATCCGATGGTGACAATACTTTGCACACACCTCAAAGTAGTTGAAACAGACTTGCGTGCAAAGTGGAGCCCCCATCTGATAAGTACTTGTTTGAATAACACACCTAGGACCGTGTTTTTTCATGGTTGTGCATTACACTAAGGCAAAAACTGTGTTTTATGCTTGATCGACAATGCAAAGCATATCCAATGGGCACAATACTTTGCACACACCTTCAACTAGGTGGAATTGACTTACATGCAAAGTGGCACGCCCATCCCATAAGTGCTTGATCGGATAACATACCTAGCAGTGTGTTTCTTCACGGATGTGCATGACACTAGAGCAAAAATAGTATTTAATGCTCGATCGACCATGCAAAGGATATCCGATGGGCACAACACTTTTCGTACACCTCAACCTAGGTGGTATTGAAATGTTCTCAATGAGGCACACCCATCCAATAAGTACTTGGTCAGATAACACACCTAATGGCTTGTTTTTTTGCAGATGTCCATATCACTACGGAAAAATAGTGTATAATGCATGATCGACCATGGAAAGCATATCCGATGGTGACAATACTTTGCACACATTTCAATGTAGTTGCAAAGGACTTGTGTGCAAAGTGGAGCCCCCATCCGATAAGTACTTATTCGAATAACACACCTACGGCCGTGTTTTTATATGGTTGTGCATGACACAAAGGCAAAAACGGAGTTTTTTGCTTGATTGACAATGCAAAGCATATCTGATGGGCAAAATACTTTGCACACACCTTCAACTAGGTGGAATTGACTTACATGCAAAGTGGCATTCCCATCGCATAAGTACTTGATCGGATAACACACCTAGCAGCGTGTTTTTTTACGGATCTGCATGACACTAAGGTAAAAATGGTATTTAATGCTCGATCGACCATGCAAAGCATATCCGATGGGCACAATACTTTTCCTACACCTTAACCTAGGTGGTATTGAAATGTTCGCAAAGAGGCACACCCATCCGATAAGTACTTGGTCAGATAATATACCTAAGGGCATGTTTTTTTGCGGATGTGCATATCACTACGGGAAAAAAGTTGTATAATGCGTAATCGACCATGCAGAGCATATCCGATGGTGACAATACTTTGCACGCATATCAACCTAGTTGAAACGGACTTGCGTGCAAACTCGAGCCCCCATCCGATATGTACTTCTTTGATTAACACACTTAGGACCGCGTTTTTTCATGGTTGTGCATGACACTAAGGCAAGAACGGTGTTTTATGCTTGATTGACAATGCAAAGCATATCCGATGGGAACAATACTTTGCACACACCTTCAACTAGGTGGAATTGACTTACATGAAAAGTGGTACTCCCATCCCATAAGTGTTTGATCAGATAACATACCTAGCAGTGTGTTTTTTAACGGATGTGCATGACACTAGAGCAAAAATAGTATTTATTGCTTGATCGATCATGCAAAGGATATCCGATGGGCACAGCACTTTTTGTACGCCTCAACCTAGGTGGTATGGAAATGTTCTCTAAGAGGCACACCCATCCGATAAGTACTTGGTCAGATAACACACCTAAGGGCGTGTTTTTTTGCGGATGTGCATATCACTAGAGAAAAAATGGTGTATAAGGCGTGATCGGCCATGCAAAGCATATCCGATGGTGACAATACTTTGCATGCACCTCAACGTAGTTGAAACGGACTTGCGTGCAAAGTGGAGCCCCCATCTGATAAGTACTTGTTTGAATAACACACCTAGGACCGTGTTTTTTCATGGTTGTGCATGACACTAAGGCAAAAACGGTGTTTTATGCTTGATCGACAATGGAAAGCATATCTGATGGGCACAATACTTTGCACACACCTTCAACTAGGTGGAATTGACTTACATGCAAAGTGGCATGCCCATCCCATAAGTGCTTGATCGGATAACATACCTAGTAGCGTGTTTTTTTACGGATGTGCATGACACTAGAGCAAAAATAGTATTTAATGCTCGATCGACCATGCAAAGGATATCTGATGGGCACAACAATTTTCGTAGTTGAAACGGATTTGCGTGCAAAGTGGAGCCCCCATCTGATAAGTACTTGTTTGAGTAACACACCTAGGACTGTGTTTTTTCATGGTTGTACATGACACTAAGGCAAAAACGTTGTTTTATGCTTAATCGACAATGCCAAGCATATCCAATGGACACAATACCTTGCACACACGTTGAACTAGGTGGAATTGACTTACATGCAAAGTGGCACTCTCATCCCATAAGTGCTTGATCGGATAACATACCTAGCAGTGTGTTTTTTTACGAATGTGCATTACGCTAGAGTAGAAATAGTATTTATTGCTCGATCGATCATGCAAAGGATATTCGATGGGCACAACACTTTTCGTATGCCTCAACCTAGGTGGTATTGGAATGTTCTCAAAGAGGCACACCCATCTGATAAGTACTTGGTTAGATAACACACCTAAGGGCGTGTTTTTTTGCGGATGTGCATATCACTAGGGAAAAAATGGTGTATAATGCGTGATCGACCATGCAAAGCATATCCGATGGTGACAATACTTTGCACGCACCTCAACGTAGTTGAAACGGACTTGCATGAAAAGTGGAGCCCCCATCCAGTAAGTACTTATTTGAATAATACACCTACGGCCATGTTTTTATATGGTTGTGCATGACACTAAGGCAAAAACGGTGTTTTATGCTTGATTCACAATGCAAAGCATATCCGATGGGCACATTACTTTACACACACCTTCAACCAGGTGGATTTGACTTACATGCAAAGTGGCATTCCCATCGCATAAGTACTTGATCGGATAACACACCTAGCAGCGTGTTTTTTTAACAGATGTGCATGACACTAGAGCAAAAATAGTATTTAATGCTTGATCGACCATGCAAAGCATATGCGATGGGAACAATACTTTTCCTATGCCTTAACCTAGGTGGTATTGAAATTTTGTCAAAGAGGCACACCCATCCGATAAGTAGTACTTGGTTAGATAACATACCTAAGGGCGTGTTTTTTTGCAGATGTGCATATCACCACGGGAAGAATGTTGTATAATGCATAATCGACCATGCAGAGCATATCCGATGGCGACAATACTTTGCATGCATCTCAACCTAGTTGAAACAGACTTGCGTGAAAAGTGGAGCCCCCATCCAATAAGTACTTGTTTGATTAACACACTTAGGCCGTGTTTTTTCATGGTTGTGCATGACACTAAGGCAAAAACGGTGTTTTATGCTTGATCGAGAATGCAAAGCATTTCCGATGGGCACAATACTTTGCACACACCTTGAACTAGGTGGAATTGACTTACATGCAAAGTGGCACACCCATCCCATAAGTGCTTGATTGGATAACATACCTAGTAGGCTCATGTTTTTTACGGATGTACATGACAGTAGAGCAAAAATAGTATTTAATGCTCGATCGACCATGCAAAGGATAACTTGGCATGTCCATCTGATGAGTACTTGATCGGATAACTTCTCCGACCAATAAATTAAGTACTAACTAAAAATTATAATAAATGACTAGATTATTAAAAAGAGACTAATATTTATGTAATTGTTGCTACTGTAGCTTGCTTGCGAAGGACTCTCACAAAGGAGATGGCTATAGATTTTGTTCCAGGGATGGATGTGATTTTATGTAGCAAAAGAGAAGTAGTTGCATTTGCTACAATCCATGATAGTGATCCCAATTCAGTTTGCCACTTTCGAAGACGTGGTGAAGATAAGGTGGCAGTTACTGTATCAAAGATTCTTAGCGCACATGTTGAGCTAAAGTATAAATGTGGAGATATGGAAACACTTGGAGATGTTATGCCCTACAATACATCCAACAAATCATTTATAGCATGGGACAAAGATGAGACTTATGCAACAGACATTATCAAGAATACAAAGTGCACCACCTTGGATTTTACTATAGGGGACATTTTACAAATGAGATCATTTGCAAATAAGACTGTAGCAGAAGGTGAAGTATTGGGATTTGAACAAGTGGAGCAATGGTCATTTGCACAGATGAGGATTCTAAAAGTCACTGATGATGGTATGGTTGATAACATAACATCCTTATGTGATCCCTACTATGAGGTAGCCAAGAATATGAGATGGAGCATGCAATTTTTGAACATGAGAAAGAGGCACGTGGTTTTCAATGATAAAGACAAGGTATACTACAATATCAAAGGACCTAAAAAGCGTGCCCATGTGCCAGGCTCTATCACTTCAAATGTGGATGATTTCAATATACTCAATTATAGAAGTGACATCTTATCTGGAGTGGATGAGTTCATTGGTTCCGAGAAACAAAATGATTTTAGAAGCGAAGCCTTATCTGGGGTGGATGAATTCTTGCACAGTGAGAAGGGCAAAGGTTTCAATAGCGATGTCTTGTCAAGTGTGGATGAGTTCATGCATATTAACAAACCTGGTGTCAATCAAGCTTGTGGATTTGTGAAAGCCATGCAAGATGTCCCAATGAGTGATGCTCTCTCAGGAGTGGAAGAGTTTCAAGGTTCTCAATACTCTCGTAGAATATTGAATTCATTGAATGGTCTTAAGAGTATGTTAAAAATGAGGATGAGATCAACAGAGGATTATTCAATATTTAACTTTGATTGTGATATGGACAAGGATGCAACGACCAATCATGGATGCTTGGTTACAAACAAATGTGAGGAGAAGAAGTGCATAAACACAGATAACAATGTGCACGAGGAACAAAAACGGTCATACATATGCATGAAGAGAAAGCGAATCCAGGCAAATCCACAAAAGCAACCAAAGAGGAAGAGAGTAATGAAGGAGGAGAACATGTTAAATGCATTGGGATATCTATGTTGCAAGCGAAGATGTATGTGCTTCATTGATTGACTTACATGCAAAGTGGCACACCCATCCCATAAGTGCTTGATCGGATAACATACCTAGCAGCGTGTTTTTTTACAGATGTGCATGACACTAGAGCAAAAATAATATTTAATGCTCGATCGACCATGCAAAGGATATCCGATGGGCACAACACTTTTCGTACACCTCAACCTACGTGGTATTGAAATGTTCTCAAAGAGGCACACCCATCCGATAAGTACTTGGTTAGATAACACACCTAATGGCGTGTTTTTTTACGGATGTCCATATCACTAGGGAAAAAATGGTGTATAATGTGTGATTGACCATGCAAAGCATATCCGATGGTGATAATACTTTTCACACAACTCAACATAGTTAAAATGGACTTGTGTGGAAAGTGGAGCCCCCATCCGATAAGTACTTATTTGAATAACACACCTATGGCCGTGTTTTTATATGGTGGAATTCAACTAGGTGGAATTGACTTACATGCAAAGTGGCATTCCCATCGCATAAGTACTTGATCGGATAACACACCTAGCAGCGTGTTTTTTTACGGATGTGCATGACACTAAGGCAAAAATGGTATTTAATGCTCGATCGACCATGCAAAGCATATCCGATGGGCACAATACTTTTCCTACACCTTAACCTGGATGGTATTGAAATGTTTTCAAAGACGCACACCCATCCGATAAGTACTTGGTCAGATAACATACCTAAGGACATGTTTTTTTGTGGATGTGCATATCACTACGGGAAAAACGTTGTATAATGCGTAATCGACCATGCAGAGCATATCCGATGGTGACAATACTTTGCACCCATCTCAACCTAGTTGAAATGGACTTGCGTGCAAACTGGAGCCCCCATCCAATAAGTACTTGTTTGATTAACACACTTAGGACCGTGTTTTTTCATTGTTGTGCATGACACTAAGGCAAAAACGGTGTTTTATGCTTGATCGACAATGCAAAGCATATCCGATGGGCACAATACCTTGCACACACCTTCAACTAGGTGGAATTAACTTACATGCAAAAGTGGCACGCCCATCCCATAAGTGCTTGATCGGATAACATACCTAGCAGCGTATTTTTTTTACGGATGTGCATGACACTAGAGCAAAAATAGTATTTAATGCTCGATCGACCATGCAAAGGATATCCGATGGGCACAACACTTTTCCTACACCCCAACCTAGGTGGTATTGAAATGTCCTCAAAGAGGCACACCCATCCGATAAGTACTTCGTCAGATAACACACCTAAGAGCGTGTTTTTTTGCGGATGTGCATATCACTATGGAAAAAATGGTGTATAATGCATGATCAACCATGCAAATCATATCTGATGGTGACAATACTTTGCGTTCACCTCAATGTAGTTGAAACGGACTTGCGTGCAAAGTGGAGCCCCCATCCGATAAGTACTTGTTTAATTAACACACTTAGGACCGTGTTTTTTCATGGTTGTGCATGACACTAAGGCAAAAACAGTGTTTTATGCTTGATTGACAATGCAAAGCATATCTGATGGGCACAATAATTTGCACACACCTTAAAATAGGTGAAATTGACTTACCTGTAAAGTGGCACTCCCATCCCATAAGTTCTTGATCGGATAACATACCTAGCAGCGTGTTTTTTTACGGATGTGCATGACACGAGCAAAAATAGTATTTATTGCTCTATCGATCATGCAAAGGATATCCGATGGGCACAACACTTTTCGTACACCCCAACCTAGTTCGTATTGGAATGTTCTCAAAGAGGCACACCCATCCGATAAGTACTTGGTCAGATAACACACCTAAGGGCGTGTTCTTTTTCGGCGGATGTGCATATCACTCGGGAAAAAATGGTGTATAATGCGTGATCGACCATGCAAAGCATATCCAATGGTGACAATACATTGCACGCACCTCAAGCTAGTTGAAATGGACTTGCGTGCAAAGTCGAGCCCCCATCCGATAAGTACTTGATTGAATAACACACCTAGGATCGTGTTTTTTCATGGTTGTGCATGACACTAAGGCATAAAATGGTGTTTTATGCTTGATCGACAATGCAAAGCATATCCGATGGGCACAATACTTTGCAGACACCTTCAACTAGGTGGAATTGACTTACATGCAAAGTGGCACGCCCATCCCATAAGTGCTTGATCAGATAACATACCTAGCAACGTGTTTTTTTACAGATGTGCATGACACTAGAGCTAAAATAGTATTTAATGCTCGATCGACGATGCAAAGGATATCCGATGGGCATAACACTTTTTGTACACCTCAACCTAGGTGGTATTGAAATGTTCTCAAAGAGGCACACCCATCCGATAAGTACTTGGTCAGATAACACACATAAGGGGGTTTTTTTTTGCGGATGTGTATATGACTAGGGAAAAAATTGTGTATAATGCATGATCGACCATGCAAAGAATATCCGATGGTGACAATACTTTGAACGCACCTCAACGTAGTTGAAACAAACTTGCGTGCAAAGTGGAGCCCCCATCCGATAAGTACTTGTTTGAATAACACACTAGGACCATGTTTTTATATGGTTATGCATGACACTAAGGCAAAAACGGTGTTTTATGCTTGATCGACAATGAAAAGCATATCCGATGGGCACAATACTTTGCACACACCTTCAACTAGGTGGAATTGACTTACATGCAAAGTGGCATTTCCATCGTATAAGTGCTTGATTGGATAACATACCTAGCAGCGTGTTTTTTACAGATGTGCATGACACTAAGGCAAAAATGGTATTTAATGCTCGATCGACCAAGCAAAGCATATCCGATGGGCACAATAATTTTCCTATGCCTTAACCTAGGTGGTATTGAAATGTTCTCAAAGAGGCACACCCATCCAATAAGTACTTGGTCAGATAACATACCTAAGGGCATGTTTTTTGGCGGATGTGCATATCACTATGGGAAAAACGTTGTATAATGCGTAATTGACCATGCAGAGTATATCGGACCATGTTTTTTCATGATTGTGCATGACACTAAGGCAAAAACGGTGTTTTATGCTTGATCGACAATGCAAAGCATATCCCATGGGCACAATACTTTGCACACACCTTCAACTAGGTGGAATTGACTTACATGAAAAGTGGCACACCCATCCCATAAGTGCTTGATCGGATAACATACCTAGCAGCGTGTTTTTTTTACGGATGTGCATGACACTACAGCAAAAATAGTATTTAATACTCCATTGACCATGCAAAGGATATCCGATGGGCACAATACTTTTCCTACACTACAACCTAGGTGGTATTGAAATATTCTCAAAGAGGCACACCCATCCGATAAGTACTTGGTCAGATAACACACCTAAGGGCGTGTTTTTTTGCGGATGTGCATACCACTAGGGAAAAAACGGTGTATAATGCGTGATCGACCATGCAAATCATATCCGATGGTGACAATACTTTGCACGCACCTCAACATAGTTGAAAAAGAATTGTGTGCAAAGTGAAGCCCCCATCTGATAAGTACTTGTTTGAATAACACACCTACGGCCGTGTTTTTATATGGTTGTGCATGACACTAAGGCAAAAACGGTGTTTTATGCTTGATCGACACTGCAAAGCATATCCGATGGGCACAATACTTTGCACACACCTTCAACTAGGTGGAATTGACTTACATGCAAAGTGGCACTCCCATCCCATAAGTGCTTGATCGGATAACATACCTAGCAGCGTGTTTTTTTACGGATGTGCACGACACTAGAGCAAAAATAGTATTTATTGCTCGATCGATCATGCAAAGGATATACGATGGGCACAACACTTTTTGTACACCTCAACCTAGGTGGTATTGGAATGTTCTCAAAGAGGCACACCCATCCGATAAGTACTTGGTCAGATAACACACCTAAGGGCGTGTTTTTTTGCGGATGTGCATATCACTAGAGAAAAAATGGTGTATAAGGCATGATCGACCATGCAAAGCATATCCGATGGTGACAATACTTTGCACGCACCTCAAAATAGTTGAAACGGACTTGCATGCAAAGTGGAGCCCCCATCCGATAAGTACTTGTTTGAATAACACACCTAGGACCGTGTTTTTTCATGGTTGTGCATGACACTAAGGCAAAAACGGTGTTTTATGCTTGATCGACAATGCAAAGCATATCCGATGGGCACAATACTTTGCAGACACCTTCAACTAGGTGGAATTGACTTACATGAAAAGTGGCACACCCATCCCATAAGTGGTTGATCGGATAACATACCTAGTAGCGTGTTTTTTTACGGATGTGCATGACACTAGAGCAAAAATAGTATTTAATCCTCGATCGACCATGCAAAGGATATCTGATGGACACAACACTTTTTGTAGTTGAAACAGACTTGTGTGCAAAGTGGAGCCCCCATCCCATAAGTACTTGTTTGATTAACACACCTAGGACCGTGTTTTTTCATGGTTGTGCATGACACTAAGGCAAAAACATTGTTTTATGCTTGATCGACAATGCAAAGCATATCGGATGGGCACAATACTTTGCACACACATTCAAATAGATGGAATTGACTTACATGCAAAGTGGCACTCCCATCCCATAAGTGCTTGATCGGATACCATACCTAGCAGCGTGTTTTTTTAACGGATGTGCATGACACTAGAGCAAAAATAGTATTTAATGCTCGATCGACCATGCAAAGCATATCTGATGGGAACAATACTTTTCCTACGCCTTAACCTAGGTGGTATTGAAATTTTGTCAAAGAGGCACAGTGATCCAATAAGTACTTGGTCAGATAACATACCTAAGGGCGTGTTTTTTTGCAGATGTGCATATCACTACGGGAAGAACATTGTATAATGCGTAATCGACCATGCAAAGCATATCCGATGGTGACAATACTTTGCACGCATCTCAACCTAGTTGAAACGGACTTGCGTGAAAAGTGGAGCCCCCATCCAATAAGTTCTTGTTTGATTAACACACTTAGGACCGTGTTTTTTCATGGTTGTGCATGATACTAAGGCAAAAACGGTGTTTTATGCTTGATCGACAATGCAAAGCATATCCGATGGGCACAATACTTTGCACACACCTTCAACTAGGTGGAAATGACTTACATGCCAAGTGGCACACTGTGACGCCAAAAATTAATATTTTTAACTTGGCATTGATATTGTTTTTCTCTATGTTTGATAAGAGTTTGAGTATCAAGTGATAGCCTAGCGGCTCTCACTTATTTCTATTTTCTATGATATTGTATGGCATTGAGAGGATGAGTGGAATGGCTCATTGTAAATACCATAGGTATGAATTATAAATACCTTGGTATGGGGTGAGAGTTATTTGTGTATGGGATATTATGAGTTTTTTAGAAAATAGGAAGAGTGAGTCATATAAAGAGGTGGGCTCATGTCCATGTGTTCCAATAATATAAGAGAGGTCACATGCCAAGCATGTGGAAGGCATGTGGAGGAGTGTGAAGTCAAGAGGAATCCTTCTAGAACTCCTATGTAGAGTAAGGAGGATGTGGACATGTGGAAAAGAGAGGGTCCCTATGGGCTCCATGTGAGGAGACTCTTGACTTTCTCAATATTTTAAGAGTCTTGAGCATCTTTTGATGGGACACATGGCAAGAGTAGCCAAAAAGGACATGGATGGTGACATACGTGCTTATGTGATTGATGGGGAAAGGAATCTACATGCAGCAATTGTAAATGGGTGAAGGAGGGTAACAAAATCTCTATAAAAGGAGCCATCCTCTCCCTTGTTCATCAATCTCTTCCACCATTAGGCCTCATGTTGCTGTAGCTCTAGTCTCCCCAAGCCTCTTCCATGAGCCTTCTCTCCCTCTTGTAGATATTCTCTTATGTAGACTCTTGAGTCCATCTCTCTCTAGTTTATTCTCTCTCTATGAGTAGTCTTGGAGCTTCCGCTCCCTTTTGTATGTATGAAACCTCTTCTTCTCCCTTGTGTTTGTAGTGTTGAAGTGGATTCTCACTCTATTTGTAATGAAGGTCACTTCAGGTTCTCTCTCTCTTGAGTGTCCCTTCCCTTTTCTTTCTTTCAAAGCCTTAAAAGTTCTTTCTATTCGGCTGCTCACTATGCACACATGGTCTATCTATTTCCCGAGCCACCATGCAAACTTCTTCCTCTCTTCTAGGCGAAATCTATGAGGGGTGGATCGTTGATGAAGGTGGAGTCTTGAGGGAGCATCCTGCTCAGGCGAAATTAGCCTAGGTGGAGGGTAGTTTTCATGACAGTTTGACCCCCTGTTAGTGTTTTGCTCATAACTTTCTGCTCGATAGTCCGATTGTAATGAAATTTATATCAGTGCGAAGCTCTCTTCAAGGAGCATGTCTTTATATGCTTAGATCTTGAATGAGATACTATTGCAAAAAGTTATGAGTGTCTGTGTTTGACAGTCTGTTTTCATGACAGTTTTTACCCCCATCTAGTAAACTATCCATAACTTTTTGGCTGCTTCTTTGTTTCTTACGAAACGTATATCAGCACGAAGATCTCTTTAAGGCGCATGTTTGTGCTTAGATCTTGAATTAGATACTGCTGCAAAATGTTACGAGTCTCTGTGTTTGATAGTCTGTTTTAATGACAGTTTTTACCCCCTTCCAGTAAACTGTCCATATCTCTTCAACCGTCTGTCTATTTTCAATGAAGCTTATATCAGTGCGAAGCCTATCTCAAGGCACATCTCTTTGTGTGCTTGAATCTTTGATATCATGTCTCTACTGAAAGTTATAGGCCTCTGTATCTAATGATAGTTTGTAGAGTGTTTTGAGCTAAGTGTAAAGGTGTCTATGAAGGAGGTGCAATGTTTCCTCGGAATCTACCCATCCAACCCAATCAGCCCCTTCATACTCCTCAATGTATATCAGTTCATGTCATGTTGAGCCACAAGATCTTCTTTCAACAACGTATCACTCTTCTCTTTGGCGTAGACCGGCTCGCTGAGATTATGGCCTCTGCTGATCCTTTCCTTCTCCCTATACTTGATTACAACATCACTTATGTTACCATCTTCATTCTCATCTGAGGGAGGAAAGTATGGTGTGGTATCTTGGCATAAAAGCTTCTTTCTAATGTCCCATTCTCAATGATAAATATCTTTGGCTGTCAGTTCGAAAGTAGCAGGAAGTGAAGAGGTGCGTGAAGTTTATTACCCCCAACTTCATGTCACATCTTTTGGTGGAGACGCCGGGTACGTTTGGTACCTGTGGTTGATGTGATCATTGATGGTCAAGTGATTTCTAATGTGTACATTGATGGAGGTGCATCGATTAATGTCATGAGGAGGTCATGAGTGAGAAGACCATGATAGATGCTGATTTAAAATACTCTAGTACTACCTCTCCTTATCGCATCAAATTGGCTGACAACACTAGGGTTAAGACCTTGGGAGTTGTGAAGAATCTAAAAGTGGATGTATGTGGAATTTTTGTGCCGACTACTTTTCAGGTGATCCCTACCAAGCCAGATGCACATGCCTATCCATTGATTTTGGGAAGGCCTTGGCTATGCAAGGTGAAGGCTGTTCAAAAGTGGGATACTGGAGAATTGATTTTGCGGGGAAATGATAAGAAAGTGCGCTACAACATCAGAAGCCGCAAAAAGGAAGTTGTCAAGGAGGAGTCTTCAACATCAGAGAGTTCAAGCTCTAACTTAACCGATGAAGAAGAAGAGACAGGGTGTAGCTCCGAGGAGTCCAAGTCAGAGGGTGAGGTGGAAGGAGTGGCCTTTGGTCTTTGTCTTGGTGCTGATCGGGATGAGTCAAGAAGGAACAAGGTGGTGGTGCAAGAAGATCCTGTAGAGACACTTCATGTGGAGGATGTGGAGCACACTGAACGATGCCAATGCAATGAAGAGCTTCTTGGTGATTCTCTATCAGGTAGTGAGAAGCTCCAGTACTTGGATATGCTAGATGATTTTCCATGTCTCTTTGCAACAAGCTATTCACAGGTTCGACCAGTCTCTCTTGTGGAGCACAAGATTGAGTTGAAGCCAGAAAGCAAGCCAGTTGTGCAACGCTTAAGGCGATTGGGGATGATCCAAGCTGAGGCACTAAAGAAAGAGGTAACACAACTACTTGAGGCAGGATTCATCTTTCCTGTTGATGATTCAGAGTGGATATCTCCTGTAGTTGTCACACCAAAGAAAGGAAATAAGTGGCGAGTTTGTGTGGACTTTCGTCCTTTGAATGCATGCACTAAGAGGGATCATTTTCCTTTGCCATTCCAAGATGAAATACTAGACCAAGTAGCAGGGCATGAGATGTATTCTGTATGTGATGGGTATTCGTATTTGGGAGGAAGATCAAAAGAAAACATCATTTGTCACACCTTGGGGAGTTTTTGCTTACAGAGTGATGCCTTTTGGGTTGACCAATGCACCAGCTACATTTCAAAAATTCATGAGTCAAGTCCTGGAGCCTTACTTGGGAAAGTTCATACGGGTGTTTTTGGATGATTTTTGCATTTATTCTCGGCGCATAGATCACATGGAGAAGTTAAAGATGGCCTTAGCTAGGATTGATGAAGCAAAAGGGTGTCTAAATCCTAGCAAGTGTCATTTGGCTCAAATAAAAGTAGTTGGCCATATTGTGTCTCAAGAAGGCCTGCAAATGGATCGTGACAAGGTTCAAGCAATCATGGCATTGTCAAGTCCTGAGAGTGTCACTGGTGTTCGCAGAATTCTAGGAAAGAGCAAGTATTATCAATGCTTTTGTGATGATCTCACAGAGATAGTGCATCCCATGAACTTGTTGACAAGAAAAGGAGTTTCTTTCCAATGGGTTGTGGAGCAACAAGAGTCTTTCTAGCAACTTAAGGAGGCCATGAGTAAGGGCCCAATATTGAAGCCCCCTGATTGGTCTCAAGACTTTTATGTAAATCCAAGCGTATCTTTGCATTCAGTTGGTGTTGTATTGCTACAAAAAGGAGAGGCAGGTAGAATGCAACCCATATATTATGCCAGCCGACAGCTTACAGATGTGGAAACAAGGTATGAAGAAATGGAGCAGCAACCTCTCTCTTTGGTGTTTTCCGTCAGAAAGTTTCGCTCCTATTTCTTACCTCGACCATTTTTCTTCCTTACCTCTCAGTCTATATTAGCATATCTAGTTCGCAAGCCTAATCCTGGGGGGAGATTTGCAAAATGGTTGTCAAAGCTTCAAGAGTCCTCTTTCTCTTTTGTCACTGAAAATACCACTAGGTCCACTATGGCAGATTTGCTCACAGGACAGGAGGATCTAGGAGAAGAAAAGAAATGTAAGGAGAACATTAAAGATGAAAGGGATACTCCACCAACAGCTTTTGTTTTGTATTTTGATGGGGCTTTTATTCCTTCATGCCAACAAGGAGCCGGGGGTATAGTCTTGATGAATCCTGAAGGTCAAGAGGTATGGGTAAGAGGACAAGAGCTTCCAGGTATCACAACTAACAATGCAGTTGAGTATAATGCTTTGATTCTTGGTTTGGAGGGTTGTCTTCAAAGTCAAGTTCAAGAATTGGAAGTAAGAGGAGATTCTCAGCTTATTATAAAGCAAATGCAAGGGCATTACAAGACAAGAAGTCCTCATTTGAAGGAGCTTAATCAAAAGGCTATGGCACTATGTACTCAGTTTGAATTTTGCAAGTTTGTTCATATAAACAGAAAAGAAAATCAAAGGGCAAATGAGTTAGCTACTCAAGCCATTGTAGTACAAGACCGGGGGGTGGTTTCTTTGGTAGACACTAGATGGCCAGAACTACAAGATGTTCAGCAATATGTGGAAGAAGGCATGTTTCCTCGAGGGTTAACTCCACAAGAGAAGCAAAGATTGGTAAGGAAGGCTTGTCCCTATACTATTGTTGATGACATTCTTTATAAATTGGGAAAAGATAAGGTGCTCCGTCGGGTGGTCCATCCCGTGGAGACTAGGAGAATCCTAGAAATGTGTCATGAATGCTCAGGTCATTTTGCTTTAGCAAGCATATCTAGGAGAATTCTTAATGCAGGATACTTTTGGCCACACTTCCATAAGGATGTATATGAATGGTGTTGAAGTTGTAAAGTATGCCAAAAGTTTGGAAGGCGACAGTTGATTCCTGGGAGGCATTCTCCTATCCTTCTATGCTTGCAACAGCTGTTCGAAGACTATGTATCTCCAATTCAATGGGTAGAATGGCTTCTATTCCATACACTAGTTGGAATGGTGTAAACCCAATAGCTAGCTTGTGTGTGGTTCTATAAGCCCATAAAACTTCTGCCAAGTGCCTATCCCAATGCCTTTTCTTGGTGTCAACAAGCTTTCCCATTGAATTGCACAACAATCCATTTGTTTTCTCAACCAAGCCATTACATTGGGGATAGTATGGCATGGACATGCTATGATTTATCTTTAGCTTATGCACCACATCTTCAATTAGTTCATTTCTAAAAGAGGTTCCTCCATCAGTGAGAATTTCCAAAGGACAACCAAAGCGTGAACAAATTTGATCAAAGAGAAATTTTGCAACTGTGCTTGCCTTGCTATTGACTGTGGCCTTGGCCTCTGCCCATCGAGTCGCATAATCTGTGGCCACCAATAAATAATGCTTGCCTTGAGATGAGTGAGGGAGTGGTCCCACAAAGTCCAAACCCCACCTCTCAAATGGTCCATATGCTGGAATAGGCTTCAAGGGAAGGAGAAGAGGATAGGGTGCGAGATCTTTTGCAAGAGCCCAAAAAGCCTATCTGCGACGCGCAGGTGCGCCAGACGATGCAAGATCCCAAGAAAATAGTGGCGATCTGTTTGTGATGTGCCAAAAGATGCAAGAACTTAGAAAAAAGTCACGATTCATGATCTGTTCGTGATGCGTAGATGCACTAGCTGCAACCAGGGAGCGTGCAGGTGTTGCAGATGCAGTCAACTAGAAGATGCATGGCATTGCGCAGGAACCTAGAAGATGCACAGGAACCTCAGGCTAAAGGCACAAGAACCCAGAAGATGTGCAAGAACCACAGGCTAAAGGCATAGAAACTGAGAAGTTCTACAGCTGTAGAGACGAAGAACTATGAGCAGAAGATACACAGATTGGAGGCGTAGAAGCAAAGAACCACACATGGAAGGTGCTGTAGAACTACACCCAACCGTAGGAGTAACGAATTTTACACCACTAGCCATGGAGATTTCGATCCCAGAAGCCACACCAATTCTATTAACTAGAAAAGAATTCAGAATTTGAGGCTAGACACTAGGCATGGTGATGCTCGAGGGCCATGGAGGAAAAGGGAACGTGAGGGAAGAAGCGTTAACATAGGTGGGGAAAAAAAATTAAGAGGGATGGGAATGAAGAGGGGGACTATGGCACAAGGGGGAAGAAAGAGGGGGAAGAGGAGCACGTACATGATGGGAGGTTGAATAAAGAGATGGAGACATCAAGGGAAGAGAGTCATGCTTTATTGGAAAGATGAGGGGGGGGAATCAAAGTACTAGCCAGATGGCTTTACAAGAATGAGCATGTTCCATCAAGGAATAGCCCCCTCCTTTTATAGCCAAGAGAGGGGGTCTCTCCCAATAAATGCATCCTCCCACATGCATGTGTGTGTGGAATAATTATTTCCCCAATGAAACCAACCCTATTTACTTATGAGCTAATGATTTTTTTCTAAAGTTGAATTAAAAAACCCCTCCTATAATTGTAATCCTATTAAAATTTCCAAAAGTGGGATTAAAATACCCCTCCTTTTGAATGCGCGTGGTACACTAAAAGTTTTAGAGGTGAACCCCCCAAGGTCTATACGATGGGCACATGCACCAGCAGCTCACAAGTCCTTGGTATTCCAATGCACCCATTCACATTCACGGTCAGCATTAGGTGAATATGGCGAGTACATATCTTGCGCATTTTTCTTCATGTTTTGCATCTTGGCATGCTGACCTCATGAGTCTATGCAAGACCTAGTCCATTCCCATTTTTCCCTTCGCACGACACCCTTAGCATCCACAGCCCCCTCTTTTTCCCTTTTTCCCTTTTTCCCTTATTATTCTTCTTTTCCTCCCTACCTTTTTTCCCCCATCCCTCCCCCCTCTCTCACAAATTTAGATAACTCCTATCCCCATGGCCATCACCTTTCTATTATCCCCATGGCGATCACCTTCCTACTAACCTGTGACTGACCCATCGCCTTATCCCATCCCCTCAGCATTATACTATCCCCCCGGGCCATAGGGATACCAAAAACTATAAAAGGACACCCTATCCCCCCGGGTCATTGCCATAGCAAAAAGAGAAAAACTCTATCAAAATTCTACCAAATCTTCCTCAGCCCTCCGCCTTCTTCCATCTTGAATTCTAGTCTGATTGGATGTCCTCTTGGCATCATCCTTCTCCACCAACTCTCTCCTCATGTAGCTACCCTTCTTTTTCCTGAGGATTACCAAAAAGCGAGCGAGAGGAACCGAGCAAAGTAACTAAACCGAGCAAACCATCGATTATAGAGACATTAGCAATTCTAAATTTAATTGAAGCTCAATTAATCTAACCAAAAAGTCTAACTTTCCTCCTCCTTTTCTCAAACATATAAAACCTTTATTGAAAGTTGTTAGCACCTCTCTTGCCTCATGACCTCCTATTGCCCATTGTAGCTACCTTTCTCTATCACCTCTTGCCTCTAGGAGTGGAATCTCTATCTCCTTACACCTATTCCTCATTTAGAACAAATGGTAGTAGTACCCAAAGCCCTCATTTCTTGATGTTTTTCCTAACATCTTCTCTTTTTACCCCAACTTCGCATGACTCTGAAAAGATACTTTTATTTTTCCTTTTGCATCATAAATAAAATAAAAACTAGAGGGAATTCTATTGCATTATTTTAAGGATATCCAACTTTTTCAAAAATTAATTAGCATCCACAGTGATTTACACCTTATCATCTACATAATTTCAAGGTCAACTTTGAACATGAAACTTGAGGGGTGGTAGCTGAGATAGCATGCTAATATGATGTGGAGAGATGGTCCTAGAAGGCTCGAAATCTTTGCTTGCAGAGGCCATAACTCTTGCTACCGACCTCCAATCAAGATGATGTAACAACCAAAAATGTGTAGTACTCAAGCTCATATAGACCATTCCAAGATCATATTTCAACATTAATCTTGAGGGGTGGTAGAGACTATGTATTAATCCATGGTGTAGAATGTTCCTAGAAGGCCCGAAATCTTGCTTACAGAGGCCATAGCTTTTGCTACAGACCTCTGATCGAGATGATTTAAAAACCAAAATTGTAGTACTCAAGCTCATCAAAACCATTCCAAGGTCATATTTCATCATAAATCTTGAGGGGTGGTGGAGACTGCATATTAACATGGTGCAAAATGGTCCCAAAATGTGTGGAATCTCTACTTGTAGAGGCCATAACGTTTGCTACAAACCTTCAAGCAAGATGATGTAAAAACCAAAATTGTAGTACTTAATCTCTTCTAAAACTTCAAAGGTAAAATTTTAATAATTATCACATATTTTTGGTTATGCTCAAGGATACAACAATTATGCAGATAAAATGGGAATGGTATGTGAAAATCTTTTCATCTTATTCGGTTTTATGCTCTTTGATGGAAATTATCATAGTTTTTTGGTTGTGCTTAGGGAGCTTAGGATTTCAATATCCTTAACCTAAACTTGATGATGCATGGAAAAAGGATTCATTGTTAAATTTGGACCAATTAATACTCTTGATTGTTTGAATGTTCGTATTCATTTTGTCATTTTTTGGAGAGAGTCCACTTTATGTTAATAAATAAAACGAGGAGAGGATCAATAAAGATAATTAAGGAAGTTCTCCTTTTTGTTGGGATATTTATGATTTCAAAATAATTATGATTCTCTATTTCTAATATTAAGAGATTAAATTACATTTTTGTTACTAATATCATAGGAGTGAAAGTTGTGGAAGAGATCACCACTTATGTATTTAATCATTTTTCACCTATGGATATTATCATGTGTCATGGAAACATAATTAAGTATTTGGGGATTACATTGCCATGGGATCGGACCTTTTTAGTGAAAAAAAGCTTGCTGGATGAAAACATCATAAGGTGGCTAGAAATAGCATGTCTTGGACACTTGCTATTTGAGTAGTAAAGCACTAATATCTAGAGTCTTCTATAATCTTCCAATACTAAGAGGTGATTTTTAGACTCTATAGTATCTTTAGTTTACAAAATGCACAATAAAGTCAAAGATTTTGATTTCTAATTATAGATATTGTGTTTTATTTTTATGCTACATAGCTAAAATAGCACTCCACCTTACTATGCTTTTACCCTGCTTATATGCAAGTAATGCATTTCTTGACTTTCCCCTTGGCTTTGAGATGTGTGGAGGTGGTATACCTACATGGTACCATCTCTCAAAGGATCACTTAAGGTGTGGCATACTTGTGATTGAAACAATATTGGATGATCAAATGGTGATTAGTCCTTATCTTCCCATTAGTGGTAGGAAATACTTTATTGTAGTTCTATACTATTTAAGAGTTTAAGCATGGATGCTCTTTATCTACATGACTATTGTATAATTTGCCTATGAATGAGAATGCATTACATAGATGGAATGATATGTTTGCATGCAATTATTGGAGTGGATCATTGTGTGTTGTTCTAGATAAAATTCTACCTAGTTACCTAAAGAAGAAGGAGAAGATATGTTGTTTAGAAAGATCCTTCTTTTGAATCATTGTGCAATGTGAGAGGTCAAATGTATTTGATATACCTTCCTCCATGTGCGAATTATTCACTATTGCTTCTGTTTATGATGTAATTAGGCCACACAACTCCAATACTTAGTGTATATATTAAACCTACCTTTGAGAAGTTGAATATAAAAAAATGAGTAAGTTGTGGACTCATTTATCAGGCTTGAGGTATAGAGAAGAAACATGGAGCATGATCCACCATGCAATTTCAATAAGAATTAAGGATCCACTAGTTTCATTGAATGTATTTTAATCCTCTAGGTGGCCTATGAATGGACATGAGATGTGATATTTTACCTCTCATGAGAGAATTCTTGACAAATGGGCATACATGCTTCTCTTTTGATAAAGATACTTTTATGGTGGGTAGTGTTCTCGAGCCCCTTGTGTAGGTTGCTAGTGCCAAGAGAGCTCGATTAGATTTTGTTGATTAGGATGGTAATGAGTATACTATTTAGCCTGTCAAACACCCATATGATTCATGTATATATGCACTGATGTGATATTTCATAAATAATAGAATCAATCAATACCATTTTAGATGATATTTATTGTTGGCACAGAGTAAAGAGGATCCAAGGTTCAGAAGGAGGTTCCAAGGTTTAGAAGGAGTTCCAGGGTTTAGAAGGAGGTTCTAGGGTTTAGAAGGAGGTTCGAGGGTTTAGAAGGAGTTCCAGGGTTTAGAAGTCCAGGGTTATAAGGAGGTTCCAAGGTTCAGAAGGAGTCTAGGGTTCAGGATAGAGTACATGAGAGTACATGGTGGAGAATTCATCTCCCTCGTAGATCATGGAGTTTAAGGGATGAGGAACAAAGGGTTTAGGGGGAGCATAGGAGTGGGAGAGAAAGAAGGTGTAAGAGCATGGGGGAAAGAAGAGAGAGGAGGGAGGAGGAGGGAGGAGGAGGAGAGAGAAGGAGGAGGAGGAGGGAGGAGGAGAGGGAGAGGGTGGTTGGGTTGCAAGGTTGGAGGAGAGGGGAGGAGGAGTTGCAAGGTTAGGACATGCTTTTGGACGTGGAGTGCAAGGAAGCATGGACACTTGAGACAAATGCTTGGAATACCAAAGTAGACTCAACATAATGCCCCAAAGAGTGTGGGCTTCATTCCATTATGGGGTATTTATACAAGTTGGAGAGCTTCTCTCTCTGCATGTAGGAATTGTAACAGAAAGTTGTAACACAAATTTGAAGTCATATGTAGAAGTTGTAACACAAAGTTGTATCACAAAGTTGTAACACAAAGTTGTAACACATTCTCTTTCTACATGTAGAAGTTGTAACACAAAGTTGTAACACAAAGTTGTATCACATTCTCTTTCTACATAAGTTCACGTTGGCAAAGAGTCAACATACTCCCGGATCCATTTTATTACCCATCCTCAGGTTATGGCTTATTTTGATTGTAGAGTTGGGATGCCATATGCGTAATCTAGTGGCTATTTAGCTTGTGGCATGCGAGTCGTTCCTGCTATAATGCTTTTGCACCATACAATTTGTAGTCTGTAGTCAAGAAGCTTATCTCCTCTTAAGGAGGGGTAGACGGCTGTGAATTTCAGAGGGGATCTCGTTGCTGAGGTTGCAGACTCTGCCATCGAATCTTCTTGGGAAGAGGTTTGGTGGGGGTCTCATTGTTGAGGCTGGAATTTCTTGCTATCTGCATACATGTTGGATGCGATTGCACCCATATCATTGAGCTTGTAGATAATTAGTATGCAAGCCTGATATTTTTGCATATAGGAGATGGATGTGATGTTTGGCGGGGGTCTCGTTGCGGAGGCTGCAGACTCTTTTGCCAATTCATCTTGAGTTTTGGCATAGCTTCTTATACTGCTTGTGAATTCATTGCATGCTTTGAGAGTATGGAATTAAAGTGTGTGATACTCTTATTGATGCAATCTATTATGTGCCTATGCAAAATCATGTGAGTGCATGTGATGTGTCTAACTATATGCTTATTTGTGGGATTTAATAGGGAGACTAAGACTCAAACATCCCTAATATGAAATTGATTAGGTCTTCCTAAATATGCAAAAATGCGCATATGCCAGTGAGTGTGCGTGTAACAATCTAGTGCAAATTATATGTGCAAAAACATGCATATGCTAGTGAGTGCTCATGATACAATCTAATCCTAACTAAGGAAGACTTGGTTTCCCAAATCTTCAATTTTGTCGGGGATGGCTTGCATGGCTATGGTTGTTGGAGTGGTGCTTTGGCTAGGAGGTCATAGATGTTGTGTGTAAGGACTTTCTACGTGCGTTGCAGTAGGTGGGTCATGGCTGTTGGCATCCTATTCGTTGCTGTAGTCGTTGGCGAGCTGCCTTGTCGTGCAGGTTGTATATGCTACTAGAGCATGGGTTGAAGCTCACTGGAAGGTCATCGCCCATGAGTGGAAGATTGTTGTTTGCTGCTACTATAGTTCAGTAGTCCGGGTGGTTGGACAAGGCGTTGATTAGAGCAGATTAGTGCTGGTGCGTAGATTGCCGGGCGGAGAAGCGACAACTCTGTTTGGAGGAGTGTTGATGTTGCTAGACTATGGGGGTTGTTCGGGCTGCTGCTTGCTTTGTCGATGGAGGAAGTTGTGTGCAATCCACTAGAGCTATGTGTTGAGTGCAAATAGTGAAGGGCAGCGGGGGCATTGAGCGCTTGAGGCTGAGCATCGATGAAGGAGCTACTATTGGGCTGACCCTTGTTGAAGCTGCACAAAGGACTTTTGGAGGCACTTGTTGCGAGCTAGAGGGAGCTATAGAAGTAGAGATTGTTGATGGAGTGCTGCCTCAGCCAAGGAGCTTAGTAAGGAGCTTTGCATGAGCACTTACTAAGGATGTAGATGGAGGTCTTTACCTCAAAATTCTCTGCAGCAGCTTTCTTAAGCTATCTCACTCTAGATAATAGAACCGAAAGAAGAGCCTCTTGAACCTTAAGGAATTTTACAATCTCAAAGAACCAACTGCCCTTCTCTCTCTCTCTCAATAGAGAGTCGAGACCTTCCTCTTTCTCACAAGAAACACTCTCATGAAATGGATGGACGGAAAATTTCTCTCTCAAGAGACAAATTTTTTCTCAATCTCAAACTAAAACTAACCTATGAGAAAAACATGAGCTCCTAAGGCATGCCTACAACTAATCTAGGAATGGCAATCCTAGTGAACTACTAATGAGCTAAACTAGGAGAGCTAAACCTATGCTCTCATACCATGACAAAACATGCGTGCCTCAAGATCTATGGAGTGCTCTAAGGTGGATGAAACCTATGTGGAAACATGATGAAGAGAGTGCTCATGACATGTACCTCAAGTCAATTAGGTTCCAAGATAGATTAGCTTGGACTCATAAAGAGAATCTTGAGATAGTGCAAAGTGCTTGATTGATATTACTTCAAATGAACCTCCCTTTTATAGGTGAGGGTACTTACATCCATATGCTTGCTCACATGTGGGATATCTCCTCCATGCCATGTGGCAGCTTGCCCTTTGCTCATACCTTTGCTCTACATGTGCTCATGGCACCACAACTCTCAACAGATTTACCCTTTTTTGAGCGCTTATCTCATGTATCAGACCTGTTGTCATCACTGCTAGTGTCTGAGTCGGTCATGCCATCCTCGATGTCAATGGCTATCTCATGAGCAGCACTAAACGTTTCATAGCTGCTTATCTTTTTCATATCCTTTCGGATTTTCTTTCTAAGTCTTGCAATGAACCATGCCATGAGGTACTTTACATCTGGGCATGGGTCACATTTGGCGATTAATTTTTTCATCTTACCCAGGTACATGCGTACATCTTCTCTCCAGCCTTGTTCGATCTTGCTGAGTTGGAGAGCGAGATCATATTGCAGCCTCTCCGTTTGAAAGCATCATTTGAATTCTATTTGAAGTAGGTCTCATGTGGCACGTTCTTCCATGAGAAGGTCTAGGTACCATTCAGACACTTCATCAGTTAAGGCCATGGGAAACCAAGCCACCTTGGTTTCATGGGATTGATCTCCACCTGCGTGGCATGCGGCATCAAAATGCTAGAGGAATTGGGCTGGGTCTCCCCTACCATTATATTTGGGAAGTTCCAGTATTCCCAAGGGGCATCAGCCTTGATTGTTGTTATTTCTTCGATTGAAGAAATTGTCAGCCTCTGCATTGAGCTCGATATCCCCATCATTGTCATGGCGGCGTCTAGCCATGTTGGGGCGTGGAGGAGTTAAAGAGAGTGGTTGAATCTTAGGGGGGGATTCGGGGTAGAGGATTGGCGGGGGTGGTTGTTGCAGTGGAGTTATATGCAGATGTGATGAGCGTTGGACTCAAAGGCATTGGCCGAAACGTAGCTGCACGCAGATTGGGCGAGATTTGCCAAGGGTGTCTCTGCCACAAGTGCGGGTGTGGATGTAGTGCTATTGGGAGGGTTAGAGTGGTGTTAGTGTGTGTAGGGACCATCTTGTTATTAATGTGCCTAAGATTGTCCTACGTGTGTAGGGAAATGTGCCAGGGCAGAGGGATCGTTAATCGGAGGTCACGGAGTGAAGATATGATCGAATTTGTGCGAAACGAGGCCCACACGGGGGTGCAAATGAACGAGTTCTAGGGATGCCGAAATGGTGTGCAATGGGTTGGAAAAATACCCTGTAGCATGGTGTTTTCATGTGTGAAATCTGGGTTCAAATGGGGTTTAGTTTGGGTCCCAAACGAATGAGGTACGAGGGGTTAAAGTAGGGGTAAAATTTGGGTTGGGGGGGTCCTAAAGGTGGTGTGAATGGACTTGAATTCCAACTCAGGGGTTGGTACCAAGTTGATCTAGTTAGATTAACTAACCTATTTGTCTAGTTAGATGACTAACAGTTAGTCTAACCTAACCTAGTTAATGTTAAACTAACCATAGTTAGTACAACTAACCTAGTTAGGGTAACTAACTAACAGTTATACTAACCTAGCTAAGGTTAAAATTAACCTAACGGAGGTTAATACTAACCTAGCCCAGGTTAATACTAACCTAACCTAACCTAGTTTAACTGACCTAACTAACTTAACCAAAGTGTAGTTAAAACTAACCCAACTAAGGTTAACTTACACTCACTACTACACACGCATCCTATTGCGACGTTTACGTACCGACGATTAGCGCCCGCTTAGCGTTAATCGTTGGTATAAAAATCGGGTGTCGTAAATCGTCGCAATATAGCGACTTTTAATAAGCGTCGCTATATAGCGACGTTAGTAATGGTCGCTATATAGCGACTTTGAAAGGTCGCTATATAGCGACTTTTAAAAGTCGCTATATAGCGACTCTGAGACTATATTATAGCGACGTTTTACAGAGAGGTTTTTTTTTTTTTTTTAGCCTTAAAATTTATTTTCTTCCAATGACAAAATTTTTTAAATTTTCATACATGTTTGAGCTCATAGAGAAATAAAAAATGAGAGCATGTACATCAAGCCTTTGAAGCTCATATATTCATGTCCAAGTTGGAGATGAGAAAAATCAAATTAAATAAGAGCATTTACATCAACTGTTTCATCTTGAGCCAAGTCTAAGGCGCCAAGCAAGTCTATCTCCAACTCTATACCGAGTTGATCTCCTATATCATCATCGTACTCTAGCATCGTACGTTCACCTAAAAGTATTTGATCATCTTCTTCAATTAAGCTTAAGTGTGGTGATCGATCTTGACGATTGTTGTCTTCCTCGTCAATATCGTGATCTCCATCCTCCTCCCGTGCGATGTCATTATGCGCATCTTCCTCTTGCCTCATATGGTGATCTACATCTTCTTCGCTAGATTCATCAATTGGATCCGGATTTGGTAGTGGCATCTCCATATCCACATCTCGATCTTCAAAAATCTGCTTACTTCGTGGTGCAACTTGGATCACGTACCACCATCTTGGATCAGAACGATCCGGATGAAAAACCACCTATATTGAAGATGAAAAATCACGTGCCAAATGTCGTCAATTATATATATATCAATGGACTTAAAAAACGAAAGCTTCGACTAATTAAATCATTAGTATGCACCTGCTCACAGTGCTCGGGAAGAACAAAAGTATCACTTTCATCGGTCCAATGTTTGGTGGAGTCTATTGCAAAGAGACCGCTACCATCTTTTCTCACAGTTGCATGGGGACCGTTGTAAGTAGTTCTAAACCATTTTACATCAAGAATGAAAATAGTAAATCGTCTGAAATCAATTTCATAGATGTCGCGTATGGTTCCACAATAATCCAACTGTGAGGAGAGAAGATTGGTATCCGAAGCACTTGCTCGGCTATCTTGTGTGAAGTTAGCCATGACTCCACAATCATACGTGACTCTCTTTGAATCGATGCGTTCTATGCGAAAATGTCGTCCATATGACCATAATGCACTGTACTTTTTGTACTGTAAAAGAGCATCATTAAAACAATGAAGATGCACCTATTTTATAGCATATATTGCCACAAATAATTACTTAATTACATCAAGAGATAAGAAACTTACATGCACCATACATCCAGATGATAACTCCCGCTCGCGCTCGTTTATTGTCTCTCCATCACGTTCGGCTTTACGTATAGCTAGTTGTAGCCAATCAAGTGACATGTGAGTAGGGAGAAGAGCCAGATCTCGTGGATATGGTTGTGATCGCCTGTACATTACTCTGAATCTCGTCCTTGCATTTATTCTTTCTGCTTTGGCCACTTCATATCTCTCAATCCACTTCTGCATCTCAGGGCTATTGAGGATACAAAACTTATTGAATTTCTCCATTTGCTCTTCGCTCATCTTTCTTTCAAACCCTTTTCCTTGGGGGACCTCGCCAATGATGCGATCATCATCCTTGTTGTGCCAAGCTTGCGGCATATCAGGATCCGTGGATGCAAGAAACTCTGTGATATATACTAATGACTCTTGCACAAGCCATCCCTCTGCCATGCTTGCTTCTGGTCTTGCTCTTTGTCTTACAAACCCCTTTAAAGTTTTCATAAACCGCTCGAGAAAAAACATCCATCGATTATGAACGGTACCTGCTATAGCCACCTCATCAACTATGTGCACAAGCAAGTGGACTTGAGTTGTCATAATGCTTGAGGGAAAGTGCTTCTCAAGCAAGCATACGGCTTCGATGGATTCCACCCTAGCCTTCTCGATGCTCGATATAGAGATCTCTTTTTGAGATATCCACCTATTTCACATGTCCATGCATATGTAAGATATTTGAGATATCCACCTATTTCACATGTCCATGAAGAAAATAGATAATGGAATTGATAGTAAGCATACCTCACAATACCACAGATCTTGAATATAGCATTTCTAACATCTTCTTGTAACCACCCTTTTATTGTAATTGGAAGGATGAACTATCAAAGCAACAATGAAATCATGTCAACAATATAACATAATAATAATTACGCTAATGCATCACTATTATCGGTACACTAATTCTACTTAGAATACCTGTAAGACCTTGTGCCAATCATGGGACTTGAGGCCACTAAGCTTATTGTCCTTTGAAAATGCTCCTTTCAAGCAACGCATGTACCCTGTCGGTGTTTGAAAAGAGGCAATGTCTGCCTTGATCGCTGCCTCCTCCCTCGTAGAGAGGATCCACGTTGCTTTCGGGAGGACAACTTTTCTTGAAGCATGCACTTGGGGCCACAAACGAGACATCCTATTCATAGCACGCAAGTCTTCTCGCACTCCTCTCGAGTCCTTGGAACCAACCAAGTGTGCCCAAATGGTAGCCCCCACATTCTTAAAGATATGCATTGGATCCAAGAGATGATTGATTTGTAACTGACCCCAATAAGGAAGCTCGTGAAAGATCGATAGCCTCTTCATACCAGGAGGAGGTTCCTCTCCATTCTCCCTCCAAGCTTGAATCCAATCACTTGCTTTTAAATATGATGGTGGTGGATCAAGCTGACCTCCACGTGCGAGATGGTCGAGCGGAAGGTATCGAGCATGACCTTCATAAACATTTTTCCTCATGTGTTTGGAGTAGCGTGCAAGCGATTTCAGAGCGGGTCCACAAACAGGACAAGCATGGTACCCACTTGTAGCAAGCCCTGCACGCGTGCATGAATATGTTAGTACAAGACATGCGTGCAAAAGAGAGTAAAAAAAGCATAATCCCTCATTGTACATGTAAAGACATAACCACGTACCTGCGCACTCTCCATATCCTGGGTAGTCATGCATGGTCCACATCAAGATACCCCTGACGGAAATATCATTGGTATGCCTAGGAGCTCTGGAAATATCAAAGACCTGCACTCCTCTCCATAATATCTGTAACTCCTCTATCAAAGGTGCCATGTACACGTCCATGTTTCTTGCCTTGTACTTTCCTGGCACAAGTAGTGCAAGCATGAGGTGTCCCTTTTTTATTGTTAGCCATGGTGGGATATTGTAATTCACCACGACTATGGGCCATGTCGACCAAGATGTCGAGCGTAACCCGAAAGCGTAACCCGAAAGGATTCACGCCGTCCATGGCTAGCCCAAGATGTAAGTTGCGTGGCTCTCTCGCAAAGTCCGGCCACTGATTATCTATGTGCTTCCAAGCCGCACAATCTGCGGGAATCCTCAATGTGTGATCAGTGGACCGATGAGATGCATGCCATGTCATCAACTCCGCTATGGATTTGCATCGAAACATGTGTTGTATTCTTGCAATGATGGGAAAGTGTCTTAAGACCTTTACCGGTATCCTCTCACCCTGCAAGTCATCTCTATATCGTTGTTCCCCACACTTTGGACAACTAGCCAAATCTCCATGCTCACGACGAAAGAGAATACAATCATTACGGCAAGCATGGATGGTATCATAATCCATACCCACCATTGTTAGCATCTTTTTCGCTTCATCTCTTGATGCGGGCATGGTATTTGGTGCAGGCAACATCTTTTGGAGCAACCTATGACAAAGACACTATCCAAATGATGATTCTCAAAACAAACAATATCCAAATAATGAGTCAATCAAATTAATGCAAGGGCTAACCTCATTAAGGCCGAGACACTTGTATCTGACCACCCATACTGTACTTGTAGATTCAAGATTGAGAGACAAGCACGTAGTTTAGACATCCTGGCACCCTCGTACAATTGTGTTGATTGCAACTCTCGCATTTTCACCTCAGACTCTGACATCACGTGTACGTGGGATGTAGTGCCCCTAAAAATGGAATCCATCATGTCGACCATACCCTCGTCGTCATCTGGGAGACTATAGTCTTGTTGAAAGTGAGAAGGTATATGTGTACCCTCGTCACCCTCGTCATCCTGTCATAAGCTCATTCGTGTAAATAGAAGATCTTCTAATTCCGGGTATACAATAAGATTGCGAACTTAAATAGCTTTGACTTACCGATGATCCATCAACATGTGCAACACCAACGGGGGGTACTGGTTCCGGCTCCTCCCCATACATCCGCAAGTGGCGCATGATAATACGACGTTGATGTCGTACTTCTCGCTTGCAATGAGTGCAATGACAATATAACCTCTCCGTAAGCCACTTCGTGCTCCCGGGCGTTGGCGCATCATCGGATGAGCTTCCACTCGTCCCTTCCATCTACACTTATAAAACCAAAACATAAGCATGAAGAGGAGATGTACACAATTATGAGCATAGCGTGTTTAATTTGAGCTTCTCTTGAGGCTATATAAAAAGAATGACATCGCTATATAGTAAGGATTGAAACAAAAAATCTTATATAGTAAGGCTATGTAGTAAGAGGAGATATTGACAATTATAGGCATAGCATGTTTGAGTCACAAGAGGCCTCATTAAAAAACAAACAGTAAGCGTCGCTATATAGCGACGCTCTGTTCCGTCGCTATATAGCGACGATTTTAATTGAAAGCGTCGCTATATAGCGACGTTTTCAATTAAAAACGTCGCTATATAGCGACGAATAAGCGTCGCTATATAGCGACGCTGTGGGTTAAAACCCGAAACGGCGAAACCCGCGGCGTTTGGCTCAAAGCTTTCCTAATCTCTAAACTAAGCTCTCCAAAATCTCCTCCCACCTATTTTCACTGACCTCCCATCTATTCCAAGCAACCTCCTACCCTATTTCCCACTCCTCACCCTCCTCCTACCTCTTGTGCACCCTCTCTCTCCTTTTTCCCTCTTTGGTTTCCAGAAAGAAAGTTCTTCAAAAGGTGAGTTTTTTTCAACAATGCAGGTTGTTTGTTTGTTAGCTTTGGTTTTGTGAGTGTTTCTACTTGTATTGCTAAAGTTTTAAACTAGTTTTCATGCTTGATTAGAAAGGATTCAAACAAAAAACGAAATTTCAAGAAAGAAAGAAAGAAACTCACCTCTTCTTTCTGTATTTCTCTTCCTTCTCTTCCTTCTCTTCTCCTCAATCTCCTCCTTTCCTTGTCTCCTCAATCTTCTCTTTCCTTGTCTCCTTTCAAGAAGTTGCTTTTGTGATCTCCTCTTTCCACTAACATCTTATTTGAAAAAATGGGTTGTTTTCTCTCTTTTGTAGGGCCAGTCCACTACACCGAGCGGGACATAGTCTCTCTTTTGTGGGCCCAGTCCACTACACCGAGCGGGACATACTTTTACAGGTAAGTGCTTCCTCTTCTTTCCATTTAAGCTTTTTGTTATTTGCATTTGCCTGCAGCTAGCGCCTTAAGCGCTAGCTGCAGTGATGGGCGTAGGAACCCTCTCTTCCCCCTTCTCTTTTTCTCATTTTCCCCCTTCTCTTTTTTTCCTCTTCTCTTATTCTCTCTTTCCCCCTCTCTCTTTTCCCTTCTCTCTTTCCTTTCCCCCTTATTCTCTATTTCCGCATCCCTCTTATTCTCTTATGCTTATGCTTCTCTCATTCCGCATAAGCTCCTCCTCTATTTCCGCATGAGCATAAGCATGAGCTTATGCTTATGCTTATGCATAAGCATAAGCATAAGCTCATGCTTATGCTCATTCATGAGCATGAGCTTATGCGTAAGTTTCCGCAAGAGCTTATGCGGAAATAGAGAATGAGAGAAGCATACGCTTCTCTCATTCTCTTTTTCCGCATAAGCTCCTTCTCTCATTCCGCATAAGCTCCTTCTCTATTTCCGCATGAGCATAAGCATGAGCTTATGCTTATGCTTATGCATAAGCATAAGCATAAGCTCATGCTTATGCTCATTCATCCGCAAGAGCTTATGCGTAAGTTTCCGCAAGAGCTTTTCCGCAAGTGCTCCTTCTCTTTTTCCGCATAAGCTCCTCCTCTATTTCCGCATGAGCATAAGCATGAGCTTATGCTTATGCTTATGCATAAGCATAAGCATAAGCTCATGCTTATGCTCATTCATGAGCATGAGCTTATGTGTAAGTTTCCGCAAGAGCTTATGCGCAAATAGAGAATGAGAGAAGCATATGCTTCTCTCATTCTCTTTTTCCGCATAAGCTCCTTCTCTCATTCCGCATAAGCTCCTTCTCTATTTCCGCATGAGCATAAGCATGAGCTTATGCTTATGCTTATGCTTATGCTTATGCATAAGCATAAGCATAAGCTCATGCTTATGCTCATTCTTCCGCATGAGCTTATGCGTGAGTTTCCGCAAGAGCTTATGCGGAAATAGAGAATGAGAGAAGCATATGCTTCTCTCATTCTCTTTTTCCGCATAAGCTCCTTCTCTCATTCCGCATAAGCTCCTTCTCTATTTCCGCATGAGCATAAGCATGAGCTTATGCTTATGCTTATGCTTATGCTTATGCATAAGCATAAGCATAAGCTCATGCTTATGCTCATTCATGAGCATGAGCTTATGCGTAAGTTTTCGCAAGAGCTTATCCGCAAGTTTCCGCAAGTGCTCCCTCTCTTTTTCCGCATAAGCTCCCTCTCTTATTCCGCATGAGCATAAGCATGAGCTTATGCTTATGCTTATGCATAAGCATAAGCATAAGCTCATGCTTATGCTCATTCTTCCGCATGAGCTTATGCGTAAGTTTCCGCAAGAGCTTATGCGGAAATAGAGAATGAGAGAAGCATATGCTTCTCTCATTCTCTTATTCCGCATAAGCTCCTTCTCTCATTCCGCATAAGCTCCTTCTCTATTTCCGCATGAGCATAAGCATGAGCTTATGCTTATGCTTATGCATAAGCATAAGCATAAGCTCATGCTTATGCTCATTCATGAGCATGAGCTTATGCGTAAGTTTCCGCAAGAGCTTATGCGGAAATAGAGAATGAGAGAAGCATATGCTTCTCTCATTCTCTTTTTCCGCATAAGCTCCTTCTCTCATTCCGCATAAGCTCCTTCTCTATTTCCGCATGAGCATAAGCATGAGCTTATGCTTATGCATAAGCATAAGCATAAGCTCATGCTTATGCTCATTCTTCCGCATGAGCTTATGCGTAAGTTTCCGCAAGAGCTTATCCGCAAGTTTCCGCAAGTGCTCCTTCTCTTTTTCCGCATAAGCTCCTCCTCTATTTCCGCATGAGCATAAGCATGAGCTTATGCTTATGCTTATGCATAAGCATAAGCATAAGCTCATGCTTATGCTCATTCATGAGCATGAGCTTATGCGTAAGTTTCCGCAAGAGCTTATGCGGAAATAGAGAATGAGAGAAGCATATGCTTCTCTCATTCTCTTTTTTCGCATAAGCTCCTTCTCTCATTCCGCATAAGCATAAGCATGAGCTCCTTCTCTCCTTCTCTCCGCAAAAGCTCCTTCTTTCATTCCGCATAAGCATAAGCATAAGCATAAGCTCCTTCTCTCCTTCTCTTATCCGCAAGTTTCCGCAAGTGCTCCTTCTCTTTTTCCGCATAAGCTCCCTCTCTTTTTCCGCATGAGCATAAGCATGAGCTTATGCTTATGCTTATCGTTGACTTCAGGAGAGTGTGCTAAGTTATCACCTCGATACTGTGGGCCGTGGTTAATTCTGAAAAGAATAGGCAGTGTAGCCTATAAATTAGAATTGCCACAGGGGTGTAAGGTGCACCCGGTTTTTCATGTTTCACGCTTAAAGAAATGGATCCGAAGAAAGTGGCTGCGATACTAACTTGGCCAATCCGTTCGGACTGCCCTGCATTAGCTTGTAATTGCTGTGCTAACAACTGTTGTAAGGCATAAAGCACGTATATCAATTCAAGATGAATGATGTGCTTTATGCCTTACAACAGTTGTTAGCACAGCAATTACAAGCTAATGCAGGGCAGTCCGAACGGATTGGCCAAGTTAGTATCGCAGCCACTTTCTTCGGATCCATTTCTACCCCTTGTGGAGTAATTATGAACCCTAGATACTCAAGCCTAACCATACACAGTATAGTTTTCTTTTTATTCACATATAGACTGGCTTTCCTCAAAGTACTGAACACTATCATTCACCAGGGTCCCTGTGGGTTATGCATAAGCATAAGCATAAGCTCATGCTTATGCTCATTCTTCATGCTTATGCTCATTCATGTCCATGAGCTTATGCGTAAGTTTCCGCAAGAGCTTATGCGGAAATAGAGAATGAGAGAAGCATATGCTTCTCTCATTCTCTTTTTCCGCATAAGCTCCTTCTCTTATTCCGCATGCAAGTTTCCGCAAGTTTCCTCCTTCTCTCATTCTCTTATTCCGCATAAGCTCCTTCTCTCATTCCGCATAAGCTCCTTCTCTATTTCCGCATGAGCATAAGCATGAGCTTATGCTTATGCATAAGCATAAGCATAAGCTCATGCTTATGCTCATTCATCCGCAAGAGCTTATGCGTAAGTTTTCGCAAGAGCTTATCCGCAAGTTTCCGCAAGTGCTCCTTCTCTTTTTCCGCATAAGCTCCTCCTCTATTTCCGCATGAGCATAAGCATGAGCTTATGCTTATGCTTATGCATAAGCATAAGCATAAGCTCATGCTTATGCTCATTCATGAGCATGAGCTTATGCGTAAGTTTCCGCAAGAGCTTATGCGGAAATAGAGAATGAGAGAAGCATATGCTTCTCTCATTCTCTTTTTTCGCATAAGCTCCTTCTCTCATTCCGCATAAGCATAAGCATGAGCTCCTTCTCTCCTTCTCTCCGCATAAGCTCCTTCTCTCATTCCGCATAAGCATAAGCATAAGCATGAGCTCCTTCTCTCCTTCTCTTATCCGCAAGTTTCCGCAAGTGCTCCTTCTCTTTTTCCGCATAAGCTCCCTCTCTTTTTCCGCATGAGCATAAGCATGAGCTTATGCTTATGCTTATGCTTATGCATAAGCATAAGCATAAGCTCATGCTTATGCTCATTCTTCATGCTTATGCTCATTCATGTCCATGAGCTTATGCGTAAGTTTCCGCAAGAGCTTATGCGGAAATAGAGAATGAGAGAAGCATATGCTCCTTATTCCGCATAAGCTCCTTCTCTTATTCCGCATAAGCTCCTTCTCTTATTCCGCATGAGCATAAGCATGCGGAAACTCATCCTTCTCATGCTTATGCTCATGCATGTGCATGAGCTTATGCTTAAGTTTCCGCATAAGCTCATGCACATGCGTGAGCTTATGCGGAAATAGAGAATGAGAGAAGCATAAGCTCAGTCTCTATTTCTGCATAAGCTCATTCTCTATTTCCCACTCTATTTCCCCCTTCTCTCATTTCCCCCTTCTCTCATTCTCTATTTTCCCTCATCTCTTTCCCTTTCTCTCATTCTCTATTTCCTCGTTCTCATTCTTTTCTTTCCTTTACATCTTCTTTCCCTCTTATCTTTCCCTCTTCTTTCCCTCTTTCCTTTCCCTCTTTCCTTTCCCTCTTCTTTCCTTTCCCTCTTCTTTCTTCTTGCCTATGCCTATGCCTATGAGAATGCTCATGTTTGTTTATTTGTTTTCTGTTTTCGTGTTTGTGTCTATGTTAGACATGGGATCACGTCGCTCATCGGACGAGTACGGACAGCCTCGCAGGAGGAGAGCTCACGATCTATATGCTCCAGAGGACTTTGATTCCTCTCAGACGACTACCCCGAGGACTACCCCTGGTCTGACTCCTCTCGGTCCTAGCACTGTGACTACCCCTGGTCCGACCCCTCTTCCACGTAGCACTGCGACTACCCCTCAGGGGACTCCTTTGCTAGCCGCGCATGGCTTTGTTGGGACTCCCGACGAGTTTGTAGCGCAGATGAGCGATGAGGAGGCAGCGAGATTCTTCTCTCTGCTCTCTCAGAGGACCTCCGCAATTCCTTCCCCTACACCGACGGGTGGACGTACAGCCCAGCCATCCCCTCGCGCCCCTTCGACCGCGGGATCATCACCTGCGCATGCCTCCCGCAAGGGAAGGAAGAGTAGGATGGGCGGCTCATGTTGTGCTGACTCAGGAGATGTAGACGAGTCAGCACACTCACGCTCCTTTAGGTCTCCACTTGGTCCGGAGACACAGTATCAGTCAGGTCCCTTTCCCTCTCCTACTCCCACAGCTACTCCTCGATCCGGAAGCGGTTGCGCAGCTTCCACTCCTTCAGACTCTGCTACCGTCAGTCCCCCTTACTCATCAGGGGATCTCTCCTATCAAATCACATCTGCCGGAGAGATAATAGAAGACAAAAAGGGCAAAGCAGTGATGGCCGCCATGAGGCGGTTGATGAGTCATCACTTCAAGAGCGGCATAAATATCGATTGGCGGTATCAAGATGCCCAAAAGAAGCAGGCGGTGATCGATGAGTTAAAACTCAGATTTCCTAATCCGCCAAATGTGGAGTTTAATAATAGTTATATGCTCGAGCGCATGGGTTTGGTCCTAAAGCATCGCAGATCAACCATGCGTACTTCCATTACAAAGGGGTTGTCTAAACCCAGCTGGGCAGACAAAGCTGATTGGAAGTTCTTGAAGAAGCAGAATAGGGACCATCTTGAAATGTTCGAGGGTCAGAGGAGGGCTGCGAAGAGACGGCTGGATGTCGTAGGTACTTCGCACTTTGGTGCAGGTGGATGGTATGCGTTCGAGGCAACCGTGGTAAGTTTACTTCTTTCCATTTAATGTATTGTTCTATTTGTTTTACTTACATATTACATGCACTTTAGCTAACTCTAACTCTCGTAAATTGGATCCACAGCAAGCTGCGATGGGTCGTCTTCCTACGGATGCAGAGACGCGGCGCGCATTTCGGATAGGAACCAAGCCGTGGTTCATTGAGCAAGAGGCAATGGGAGCGACAGTCGATTGGGCTGAGGTGGCTGCTCGCACGGTATAAGTTTACTCCTGCTTGTAATCTCACTTTTTAATTTAAGTTCCAATCTAATTTTCGATTTATATGGTTCAGTCTCAGGGTCAAAGCTCAAGCGTCCCATCATCAGAGACGAGCGATCAACAGGGGCAAGGATCGGACGCAGGTGCCGATGACGAAGGAGAAGACGCAGGTGTCGGGGACGAGGGAGAAGATGCAGGTGCCGAGGACCAGGGAACAGCCCAACAAGACGATTCGGATTCGGATTCGGATTAGTAGTGGTAGTAGCATTTTTCATATCCGCTCGTTAGAGCCATTTTGTATCACCCTTTCACAGGGTAATTTTGTTTCAAACACAGTTGTATATGTATATGCATTTCTTCCTCATCGTTCACAAGAACAATTTTGTATCACCCTGCAAGCAAGGGAAATTTTGTTATAAAAAACTTTCTTTTGTAATTACAAAAAAAAAAAAAAAGGTTAGTGGGGCTAAACAGGGCTTCCTTTTGGCCCTGTTTAGCCCCACTAACCATTTTTTTTTACCTTCTGTTAATCGTCGCTATATAGCGACGTTTACCAGTGTCGCTATATAGCGACGATTAACAGAGTCGCTATATAGCGACGTTTTTATCGTCGCTATATAGCGACGTTTACATCGTCGCTATATAGCGACGATTAACAGCGTCGCTATATAGCGACGGTTTATAGCGACGCTCCTTTTCCGACGATTTTAACGACTTTTATAGCGACCTTTGCGCCCGTGAAAAAAAAAATTTTTAATGTAAAAAGCGTCGGTATTTCCGTCGGAAAATGGCCTATGCCTTGTAGTGACTAGGGTTAGCTTTAGGTTAGCTTGTTCTTTTTTTTCTTTTTTGTGGGGGACACAGTGGGGGGGGTGTCCCCGGCGGCGCGGGGGGGGGGGCAGATTTTTGCGAGGGGGGGGGGAAAGGGGGAGAGGGGAGGGGAGAGGGCGCGGGGTGGCGAGCGTGGGGGAATGATATTTGCGAGGGGGGGGAGGGGGAGAGGGGAGGGGAGAGGTTGGGGCTGGGCTGCGGGGTGGCGAGCGGGGGGTGGGGCGTGGGTGGGCGGGGCTGTGGGCGGGTGGGTGGTGAGCGAGGTGTGGGGCGCGAGGCTGGGGGGCTGTGGGGCGGGTGGTGAGCGAGGGGCGAGGCATGGGCGGGCGGGGCTATGGGGCAAGGTGGCGGCGAGCGGTGCTAAGCGGGTGGGGCGGGCACCGCTCGTGCTCTGCCGTGGGTGGTGCTAAGCGGGTGGTGGCTGGCACGCCGCCACAGGCCGGGCGCACGCTGGTGCGCCACTAGCATGTGGGGCATCTTTGCGGGGCGGCTGGGGGTACAGGGAGGGGGGAGGGGGAGGGGGGTGGTAGAGAGAGGGGGGAGTGGTAGAAAGAGGGGGGGTAAGGGGTAGAGAGAGAGAGGGAGAGCAGAGAGGGGGGGTGGTAAAGAGAGGAGGGCTAAGGGGGAGAGAGAGAGGGGGAAGAGAGAAGCAGGAGGGGGATGGTAGAGAGAGGGGGAGGGTTGCAGAGAGAGGGCAGTATGGGGAAGAGAGAGAGAGAGAGAGGGGGGGGAGGGGGAGAGAATGAGAGAGAGAGTGAGAGAGTGAGAGAGAGAGAGAGAAAGAGAGAGAGGGAGTAAAGAGAGAGAGAGAGAGAAAGAGAGAGAGAGTGAGAGTGAGAGACAGAGACAGAGTGAATAGAGAGAAAAGAGAGATAGGGGGATGGTAGAGAGAGGGGGGGGAGAGAGAGAGACAGAGGGGGGGAGGGGGAGAGAATGAGAGAGAGAGACAAAGTGAGAGAGAGAGAAAGAGAGAGGTGGTCTTAGAGGGGGGAGGGGGGGAGAAGGCGGTGGTGAAGATGGAGGGGGGGAGGGGGGAGGGGAGAAGGGGGTTGTGGAGATGGGAGGGGAGAAGGGGGTTGTGGAGATGGAGGGAGAGAAGGGGGAGGGGGGGAGGGGGAGATGAAGGGGGAGGGGGAGATGGAGGGGGGAGGGGGAGGGGGAGGGGGAGGGTGGAAGGGGGAGGGGGAGGTGGAGATGGAGGGGGGAGGGGGAGGGGGTGGTGGAAATGGAGGGAGGAGGGGGATGGGGTGGTGGAAATGGAGGGGGAAAGGGGGAGGGGGTGGTGGAAATGGAGGGGGGAGGGGGTATGGAGGGGGAGGGGGGAGGGGGAGGTGGAGATGGAGGGGAGGGGGAGGGGGAGGTGGAGATGGAGGGGGTAGAGGGAGGGGGAGGGGGAGGGGGAGATGGAGGGGGAGGGGGATATGGAGGGGGAGGGGGGAGGGGGATATGGAGGGGGAGGGGGGAGGGGGAGGTGGAGGTGGAGATGGACGGGAGGGGGAGGGGGAGGTGGAGATGGAGGGGGGAGGGGGACTTGGTGGTGGAGATGGAGGGGGGGGGGGGGAGGGGTTGGTGGAAATGGAGATGGGAGGAGGAGGGGGAGGTGGAAATGGAGATGGAGGGAGAGGGGGATATGGAGGGGGAGGGGGGAGGGGGAGGTGGGAGGGGGATATGGAGGGGGAGGGGGGAAGGGGGAGGTGGAGGTGGAGATGGACGGGAGGGGGAGGGGGAGGTGGAGATGGAGGGGGGAGGGGGACTTGGTGGTCGAGATGGAGGGGGGGGGGGGGGGGTGGTGGAAATGGAGATGGAGGAGGAGGAGGGGGAGGTGGAAATGGAGATGGAGGGAGAGGGGGTGGTGGAAATGGAGGGGGAAGGGGGAGGGGGAGGTGGAAATGGAGGGGGAGGGGGTGGTGGAAATGGAGGGGGAAGGGGGAGAGGGAGGTGGAGATGGAGGGGGGAGGGGGAGGGGGAGGGGGGAAGGGGGATGGGGAGGTGAAGATGGAGGGGGGAGGGGGAGGGGGGGTGGAGATGGAGGGGGAGGGGGAGGGGGTGGTGGATGTGGAGATGGAGGGGGGAGGGGGAGGGGGAGGGGGCCTTGGTGGTGGAGATGGAGGGGGGAGGGGGGAGGGGGAGGGGGAGGGGGAGATGGAGGGGGGAGGGGGACTTGGTGGTGGAGATTGAGGGGGGTAGGGGGTGGTGGAAATGGAGGGGGGGAAGGGGGAGGGGGGGAGGTGGAGATGGAGGCAGGAAAGGGGGAGGGGTTGCTGGAAATGGAGGGGGGAAGGGGGAAAGGGGGTGGTGGAAATGGGGGGGGGAGGGGGAAGGGGTGGTGGAGATGGGAGGGGGGGAAAAAAGAGAGAGCAAATAAAAAACTTGACGGATGGAAATCGAAAGGGAGGGAGAGGTGGTCACCTAAACGCTCTCCAAGTCTTTCTCGATGTAACAGGATTGGTTTGGAACAATGGACGATGGGTGGATGGCTAGGTTATTGCTACGAGATGGGCTCTAAGTCACTTACAATGTGAGGATGGGAGTAAAGTGGTGGTCGATGAAGAGGGAGGAGTGTCTTGTGTAGGGCTCAGAATAGAGAAGAGAATGGAGGCAAAATGTGAAAAGATGAAGAATGAGGGGGTGGAGTTGGTTTTTATAGGATTTGAGATTAGGTTTAGGGTTTAACCCTAAACTCTTCCCGAGCCATAACTCTTTATGGATAGCTCGGTTTGCTTTTCTACAAAAAGGTGAAATGATCAAAATTGCAATCTCTACGCATTCGTGTCCACTCCCTAGCCTGATTGTATATCATGTGGCTTCTATTTAAGAAATAAAGAAAATTTCTTAAGGTAGTAACCCAAGGTTGATGCTTGGGGTAGATATGTTTGGCTAGAAATGGAAAAAAAAAATTTACTCTCCTTGCCCTTGAGTGTTATGTTCATGAAAGTTTGAAGTAGTTTGTTTTTTACACATACCTACATATATTTACTCGCTACTTGAGACACTAGTCTCCCCAACAACGGTGCCAAATGTTGGCTCTTTCCTACTACTTTCATAAGAAAAGCTAGGTTTTCTCAGTATGCAGGGTTCCGAGGCTTTTTGTCACCTACAGATATATATTAGAGTTGTCGATTGTAGTATATGTGTAGCTTAGGACCTCGAGTCATGTTCCGGTGAGAGATGTAGGCTTAAATGCGGTAAGCAAACAAAGTGCATGCATGTGTAAAAGGAATGTGTATCATCATGATTGAGGTAATGAAGACTTTTGCCTTCATTGGGGGTTGTAGGGTTTAGAAGGAGTTTAAGGTTCAGAAGGAGATTCCAGGGTTAGAAGGAGGTTCCAAGGTTTAGAAGCAGTTCCAGGGTTAGAAGGAGGTTCCAGGGTTTAGGAGTTCCAAGGTTTAGAAGGAGGTTCCAAGTTTTAGAAGGAGGTTCTAGGGTTTAGAACAAGTTCCAGGGTTTAGAAGGATTCCCGGGTTAGAAAAGATTCCAAGGTTCAGAAGGAGTTCAGGGTTTAGGATAGAGTACATGGTCGAGAACTCGTCTCCCTCGTAGATCATGGAGTTTAAGGGATGAGGAACAAAGGGTTTAGGGAGAGCATAGGAGTGGGAGAGAAAGAAGGTGTAAGAGCATGGGGGAAACAAGAGAGAGGAGAGAGGAGGAGGAAGGAGGAGGAGAGAGAAGGAGGAGGAGGAGGGAGGAGGAGAGGGAGAGGGTGGGTTGCAAGGTTGGAGGAGAGGGGAGGAGGAGTTGCAAGGTTAGGACATGCTTTTGGACGTGGAGTGTAAGGAAGCATGGACACTTAAGACAAATTCTTGGAATACCAAAGTAGACTCAACACAATGCCCCAAAGAGTGTGGGCTTCATTCCATTATGGGGTATTTATACAAGTTGGAGAGCTTCTCTCTCTGCATGTAGGAATTGTAATAGAAAGTTGTAACACAAAGTTGAAGTTGTATGTAGAAGTTGTAACACAAAGTTGTATCACAAAGTTGTAACACAAAGTTGTATCACAAAGTTGTAACACAAAGTTATAACACAAAGTTGTAACACATTCTCTTTCTACATGTAGAAGTTGTAACACAAAGTTGTATCACAAAGTTGTAACACATTCTCTTTCTACATGTAGAAGTTGTAACACAAAGTTGTATCACATTCTCTTTCTACATAAGTTCATGTTGGCACAGAGTCAACATTTATTAGAATAGGAAGTACAAATTCTACTATAATTAATGTAGAAGTCACTTGCCATGCTTTAGGACAAATAGAATTTAGTAGTTTCTTATGTGAAATTCAATTATGATACACATTATTTAACAAGGTAGGTATGGATTATGGTGTTCTTAATGATATGGTCTGAAATAATTTGAGGACACTACTTGCATTGTGAAATGTGGTCGATAGTTTGCAGTGATTTTTGTTTTACATCTATCTTTGATGGGATATGCAGCAAACATTGCACTCAATATATGTAGTCTAGTAAGAGATTGCTTGCATTACAAAATGAAAATTCAATTGTTAATTGTGAATTTTTAGGTATTGTTAAAATTTTCATTATATGTGGTCTAATGTGCAAACTAATATTTGTTTTATCTACTTTGGCATATAGACATAAATCAATTCAATAAAAATATATTCGTATTCAAGAACGTTTAATGTCCATACATTGATCGTGCTTGTGATTCTATTTGGTCATTTAGATCTATTTACAATATAGATTTTGTTTGTAGTGATTCTACTAGGCTAAGTAGTAGCAATGGAAAGGGTATTGATGAGAAGCATGATCAAATGGCCCTTGCACATTTGTTGATGATGAATACTTAGAGACTTTGAATTGAAATTGAGTTTGTCACATTGGAATTATCAGTCAATGTAATACTTTAACTTGGTATTTGATTACTTTAAATCGCATGGATATTAAGCAAGACAATGGATAGTACTATGACATCTTACATATGATATATACTACTTGAATAATTCTGCCAAATTGTGGCTATTTCTTCTTTCTAATTGTTGGATGCATGTGATGGGTTCAGTCAAATGTCATATGTTGAGTTTTCTTGCTCAATTTTTATTGATCACTTCATGAGGCTTGCTCGGTTTTCATTGCTTGGACTATTGACTACCTCCTTTTTCCCCATCGATCCCGAGAAAAAATTCTTTGAATTCAAGACAGAATTCGGCCTCCAACCCCCAAATCCACAGCCCATAGCCTCTCCGAGTCCTAGAGTACACCCTCAGGGCTCGGGGGGGTCACTCATCATATGTAACCCTATCATGTGAGTTCAACAGAAGGATATTTTTTATTTATAAAATTTACAGAAATAAATATACATAAGGGACTATTTAAAATAGTTTTGGAAAAAATTTACAGATTTGTATAGAAAAGGGGCACATTTTATTAATGAAAAATCTACAGATAAGGGATTTTAGAAATAGGCCTTGAATGCACGTGGTATAGAGGGTTTATATATAGTGACCCCCCCGCGCCTCAAGGACAATCCGAATGTCCTCTAGCATTCTAGCAAAGGACTTGCAAATAGAGGAGGAAATCTTGATGCAACAGGCCAATCTGTATCCGTCCACATCAATTGTAACTACTCCCTTTGAGACATCCAAGAAGCATACTCCAAGCTTCAACGCAAGGGGAGTACAAGATTGTGTAGTACCAGATGCACTTGCCGCTTGGAGAAGCTTGGCTACAATAGCTCAACGGATGCACCGATCCCCCCCGATATGCCTATGAGGGGCATGATTACACCCTCCACTACCATAATGCATCTGCGTACTAATCCCTCAAGGAGCTAGAGGTGCAAGCCTTCCTCACACTAACAAGCCTTGGACCCATTACGTATTGCCTCCCTTGTCACGACATGAATCTGCTCGGGGAATTCCTCTAGGCCTACAACTTGAACACCAATGTCGACATCCTATGTGACACAACATGCACCCCCCACTTCTACCACCTCAATGTGAATGTGTTGCGCATGGCCTTTGGCCTCCCCGTCATCACAGAGAAGTACTCTCAGAAGAAAAAGCTGCATGAAGCCCTCGGTCAGGTCTGGAACTATGATCAAAAGAATAGCAACGGCCACATCCACTTCTTCATGATCACCAAGCTGGAGTTGGAGAAATTGGCATGCATGCTCTAGTGGTTGACCCAAGTCAAGCATACGGACCACAACCAATCCATCATGCCCAACATCCTCGCAAGATTGGAAGCACCTAAGCCCTATTAGATATCAATGCTCCACTCTCGTGTAACTATGCGGGAACCAGCTAGCTCTACTTGTAAGCCCCTCATATGAGGAGAATGCATTTAAGTAGCTCGGTTATCTGGTAGGTCTTGCTTTGGACACCAGATGGGGGCCATCTGTGGCCTGATGGCTGGACGGCTTCAGATAGAGTTGGCACACCGCCAACTAGGCTACATGCAAGTGCGGGAAGGCATCCCATGACTGACCGCATTGAGGGTAGATGGAGGATTTCTCGGGGCAGCCCACTCTTGGGTTGCGGGGCCCGTTTGGAGTCCCAGATGATCTCGGATGGCTGTGTTGCGCACCGGTTCTATCGTGTGGTCGGTGGCCTATTTCGGGACCGAGTCGATCGGTTTGGGCGGACTGGGTCGGTCAACCAATTGGGTCTAACCGACTACATCTGGTGGCTATATAAGAGCAAGCCCGTGAAGCCCATTTCATCATTGGCTATAGTAACCCTGATTTCTTAGCATCTAACCTCCATCCTCTACTATTTCCAGCTCGCCATCAAAGCTTCTTTCACAGGATTGCACGGTTGGGAGGCAGCACCATCTATTATATCAGTTCTACAGTAATCAAAATTTTTATTCGCCATACTATCTGCTTTTCTCTCTTGCATATGAGATCCTATTATCTGTTGAGCACAGACGTTGTATTGTTTTTTTACATGGTATCAGAGCCTGAACTTGGTAATCGTACTAGTGGATTGATGCCTGCTTTCTACAAAACGGGTTTAGCAGGAGCCCATCTGATGCAAATTTGTATATCTTTAGAGAAGGAGGCAGGTGTATGATCGTGGTCCTTTATGTGGACGACCTTGTCATAACAGCGAACCATGAAGAGAAGATCTCGCAGACAAAGCATTTGCTAGGAAGAGAGTTTGAAATGAGAGATATTGGACTGATGCATTTCTGTTTGGGGATTGAAGTTTGGCAAGAGCCAAAACAAATATTCATTTCATAGCTGAAGTATGCTAGAGAGATACTGAAGGCATTTGGCATGGCTGAGTGCAAGATAGTTGGCACCTCTATGGAGGTTGACGTGAAGTTCTCAAATGAGGATTCATCACCACTGGTGGACGAAGCGAAGTACAGAAGGCTTGTGGGCAGTTTGATTTACTTGTGCAACACACGGCCGGACATCAGCTTTGCGACTGGTGTACTAAGCAGGTTTTCCAATAAGCCCCGGGAGAACCATTGGAGGGCAGGGATGTGGGTGTTGAAATACATCAAAGGCACACTTGATTATGGCATCACCTATACCAAGGGCAACATCTTGACTGGATTCTGTGACTCGGATTGGGCAAGAGACATGGACAGCAGGAGATCAGTGGCAGGTTACTGTTTCTCACTTGGATCTGGAGCTATGTCATGGGTTAGCAAGAAGCAACCTATAGTTGCTCTTTCTTCTACCGAGGCTGAGTACAAATGAGCATGCTTTGCTTCTTGCAAGGTAGTGTGGTTGAGGAGGATTTTAGGGGACATGGGTGCAGTGCAGAACAAGCCTACACAGTTATCATGTGACAATCAGAGTTGCATGGCGATTGCAAAGAACCCTGTGTTCCACGCTCGCACAAAACACATTGAGATTCAATATCACTTTGTACGCAAGCTTATCATAAATGGAGAGGCCAACTTGGTGTACTATCTGACTACAAAGAATGCTGCAGACATCTTCACGAAGGCTCTTGGAAGAGACTTGCTGGAGAGGCATCTTCATCGACTTGGCATTGGGCCGAAAAAGTAAGTTCACTTGTGAGTGGACATTGTTATATATCAATGCTCCACTCTCGTGTAACTATGCGGGAACCACCAGCTAACTCTACTTGTAAGCCCCCCATATGAGGAGAATGCAAGTGTGGGAAGGCATCCCATGACTGACCACATTGAGGGTAGATGGAGCATTTCTTGAGGCAGCCCACTCTTGGGTTGCAGGGCCTGTTTGGAGTCCCAAATGATCTTGGATGGCTGTGGGCCGAACGAGGACCGTAGGTTAGTTGCTCTATTCTGCATGCCGGTTCTATCGTGTGGTCAGTGGCCTATTTCAAGACCGACCCCCAGTCGGCTGGTTTGGGCGGACTGGGTTGATCACCCAATTGGGTCTAACTGACTATAACTGGTGGCTATATAAGAGCAAACCCGTGAAGCCCATTTCATCATTGGCTACAGCAACCCTAATTCCTTAGCATCCAGCCTCCGTCCTCTACTGTTTCCCACTCGCCATCAAAGCTTCTTTCATAGGAGTGCATAGTTAGGAGGCAGCGCCATCTATTGTATTAGTTCTACACTAATCTAAATTTTTATTCTCCATACTCTCTGCTTTTCTCTCTTGCATATGAGATCATGTTATCTATTGAGCACAGACATTGTATTGTTTTCTTACAAGGTCACCAACTAGGTGAACTACTTCTGCACCCAAATGTGAGAGGACCTCAAGATGCACGGCAAAGTCCTCGACAACCCCATGCTCTATATGTAGTGCTCTACTACATGCTGCAACAACCACCGCCGATCAGACATGGGATGGCTGACAAAGCTGCTACAGGACCTATGCCAGTCGAAGAAGAAGAGACAGTGGCTGTACCTAAATGACCAAGGACAGAGCCAAGTGCCACCCCCTCCACTCATCTCCATCCAACCAAGTGCCAGCCCCTCTAGTCATCTCGCTCAACCACCTCTTGACAGCACCACCCAACACCCCATCAAGGTCGATGACTTCCCTAGGGAAGATACTATCCACATTGGCCTCCAGTCTGGTGCCCAAGGCACTCAGGCGACCCCCTCTTCTCCCCAAGTCTCAGCCTCAGCTTCCACCCACCCCCAAGAGACCACCTCCTTCGTCACCAGATCCTCTTCATCCCTGTGGGCTAGGCTCATAGAACCCCTCCAAATTTGCAATGCACCCCAGTACCAAACCCTAGGAAGCTATAGCACCATGTTAGGCAAGCAGCTCTCCCATCCCGATTAGATGGAACTTTAGCTATTGGATGCAATGGCCCAGCTTTTGCAGGTGGCGTGAATAATTTTGCAGCAGAGGGGTCTAAGCATGGTTAGGTGACATGATTTTTTGTGCTTTATGAAAGAACATAGCACATTACTTATGGCACAAATTATGTACCTTAATTTATTAATTTTGAACTTACAATATTGTCAGAGTCAACAAGCACATTTTATCATTGCAATAAATTTTTAAGGTTTGAAATAGGTGTCCTATGCCACTAAAAGCACTAAATGTCCCGGACAGTGATTTTTGTGTCACCTTCCCATGCTAAGACCTAGAGACAAGAGCATACCTTCTAGTTATCATCCTCTCTCCTCTAGGCACAACTTAGCACATGCAACAGCCACATGCTCATGGTCATTGCACAAGCTACAAAGCAAACTTCCCTCGATAGAGTGAAGGAATATCGAGCCAAGGCCAAGGAGGTGGAAGTCTCCCTCACCAAGCTCAAGGATGAGAGTTTTGCTAGTGAATTTCTGGTCCAAACCCTCATGGACTAGCCAGCCTTCGCAGATGAAAGGGCATAAGGCAAGAAACAACACGCTAGGTCCGACACTCAGATCCAAACCCTCTAGGATCTCCTAGTGTAGGAGCGTGCCCTAACAGTCACCATGTAGGCAGAGAATGAGAGCCTGCATACTTGTGGCCACCCATAGGAATCGACATTGGAAGACAGATAACAACAAGAGTTCCAGATGTACTTGGAGGTCTCTACACAATTTTCTACTTACACGCTCCCCATGCACCATCTCTCAAACACTCCAAATGCATTTTGATGCAATTCACACACAAAACCTAATCTTCCACATAGACCTCAATGCCCCTCTTTGACCTAGCACACTCCAAACCATCCTCCATCGCAATCTTGACCATTGCCATCCCATCCTGGCCATGTCATATTTTTCTCCCTTGACCTTCAGCCCACCAGTCTCTCCCTCCTTCACCTTTGAAATCTTCAAACCCTCGCTACCCACCCTATCCTACTCAACTTCTAGGCATGGTGCCAAGTCATCACAGAGTCCACAAACTATCCATATACAATGAAGTGATGCAACTAGCGAAGCCCAATGAACTCTGCCCATGGGTTTGTACTCTTTGACAGCCTCCAAGCCGACATTAACTAGATGCAGACCTATGGCCGGGCCTCCGCTGTCCAAATGCAAGGGCACCTAGTTGCATACCGCTCCACTGCCTACCACCCCCTCGGCATAATCATTTTGTATAATGGGGTGCTACAGGCTCTCCAAGACTCCTGAAAGGCGCCAATATCAGGGTTGAAGATAATTTGGTTGTTGGTATTATGGAGCTTGTCATCAATCGGCTGACTATGGGTGGGGAGATCACGGAGGAGAAAGAGGATGAGGCACTTGAAGTGAACTGTTGCCACAACCCGAGGTTGAGAATAGCGCCATAGGTGTTTTTGAAGGACTAGAGGCAGAGGCGAAATTCCTCCTAATTCATTTCCTTAGGAAAATTATACTTCGGGAAGTTATAAAGAAGATTGGGGTCATTAAGTCGGAGCTCTCGGAAGTGGGCCTAGGTCCATCATCATTCCATGGGCATGTAAAGAGGGTGGATAATCTACTGGTCGACGTGTGCACTACGATAGTACCACCAAAATTGCTCCTTCTTCAAAAAAGGGATGCGCCAACAAGGTTGAAGGACTGGGTAATGAACTAAGTGAGGGGGCAAACTTCCATAATTTCTTAGAGGTGAAGGCAAGAGACTTTGAGATGAGTCTTCCACTGATGCATTAGGGCACCGTCGGGTAGGTCTTAGAAGAACTATAGATTGGACATCTTTAGGCGGGGATGAGGGGGGTGCTAGAGGGACATCATCATCGTCCATAGGCATAGGTTCCTCTTCAATAGTCCCTCTAGGCAATCAATGGGGGTAGGTTCAAAATTTGCCAGCTTTAGTAGGGTGTTGAGTGCCTCATGTGGAAGGTCGATAGGAGCATTGGAGGAGATGAACTGGGAGGTCCCATGTTTTGCAGAGCTTGTGTTTACTCAGGGAGGTTTGTATGGGGTAGTGGGTGTAGAACAGGATTGGTGGGTTGTTGGGGGGTTGGGTGGGATCTGTAGGAGGTGGATGCGTAGTTTCAATGGGGGGTTGGTTGGGATCTGTAGGAGGTGGCTGCGTAGTTTTGGTGGGCGGAGCAGTGGAGTTGAAGAGTGCTATGGCTTCCTGCCCTTCCTCCTTGGTGACATCTTCGAGGTAGGCTACATGAATAGTGTCAAAATTGATGGCTAGAGACTCTTCTAGGACCTCCATCTCTACCTTCGAGTCCGCAACCTCCATGGCCATCACATTCACACTTTCTAGGACATGCATGCCACCCACTTTTGAAAGTTATGCTCGTACTTCATGCGGATCACCCCTAGACCAGTACACAATCCTCCAAACAGTCCTCTCCACCCACCTACTCTAGCATGACTGCTGATCCGAGTGCAGCTTAGTAATAGTAAGGGGGGCATGTTAATAACCACAGCCATGGAGCATAGTGACAGATCCGGCCATATCGGTTTTGAGTTGCAAATGGCTCAACATTTTAAGCATCTGCCCATAGTGTTGGCCACCAGTAGCCTGCGAGGAGAACTTTTCTTACTGTGGCTTCCCCTTGGAATTGTCCTCCACTATTTTGAAGTTGAATTCTTGAAGCAAGAGGAGCCATCTGGTTATTCTTCCTATGGTACACAGACGGTTTCACAAGATAAAGCAATGCTTGATGGTCGATGTAGAAGACAAAATCATTTGCCAGTAGATAATGCCAAAATTTCTTTACACTATACACCATTTCTAGGGCTTCTCTTTCTGTGGTTGTAGATTTGATCTCTGCATCATTGAGTTATCGACTGGTGAAGTAGAAGGGGTAGTCTTTCTTATGTTCACTAGGTTGACAAAGCACACTCCCAATTGCATACTTGGATCCATCAGTATGAACATGAAAATCAATATCCCAATTAGGAGATATAATGATAGGTGTTGTGATTAGGCACCACTTTAAAAGCTCAAAGGCTTGGTCGCACTCTTCAGTCCATAAGAACTCCACCAATAATTTGTAAAGTGGTCTAGCTATCATGGCATACTGCAATATAAATCTTCTATAATAGCCGGCATGTCCCATAAAGACCTGTACACCTTTGGAATTTGTAGGAGGAGGTAATTCCATGATGATTTTGATTTTGTCCATGTCAGTTGCAATCCCATGTTGAGAGACGATGTGTCCCAAAACAACTCCGTGGGTGACCATGAACTGGCATTTTGTTGGATTTAGGGAGATGCCATACTCCCTGCATTTGATTAGTACTTCTTCAAGACATTTGAAGTGGTCCTGTTTGTTTGAATGGATGCACAAATCATCCAAGAACACCTGTAAAAACTTATTCAAAAATGACTTGAAAGCTGTGAGCATCACTCGCTAGAATGTGACCAGGGCATTACAAAGGCCAAATGGCATGACTCTATATGCAAAAATACCCCATTCTGTAGCAAATGCTATTTTTGATTGGTCTTGAGGAGTAATTTGCACTTGGTTATAGCCAATGAAGCCATCCAAGAAGCTATATATTTCAGATCCTGCCACCTTTTCCAACATTGTTTCTGTTAAGGGTAGGGGATAGTGATCCCTAATTTTGGCGGCATTCACATTTCTTAAGTTTATGCATATTCTGAGCTTCTTGTTGCATTTAGGTACAATGAAAATGGGTGAAACCCATTCATTGTGCTCTATCTCGTAGATGAATCCTGCATCTAAGAGTTTTTCCAACTCATCATAAACCATGGTGCCAAATTTAGGATTTGTGCGATAAGGTCCACATACCTTAGGGTGAGCACCTTCCCTTATAGGTATCATGTGTACTGCCACTTCTAGTGAAATTCCTTTCATCTCTTTGTATGACCATGCTAGGCAGTCACGGTATTCCATTAGGAGTTCTTTGAGTTTGGTTTCATCTTCTTGACGAAGCTGTTTCCCAATGAAAACCAATTTTTCTTCCTCCCCTTCAAGGGCGAGGTTTAGTGTGCATGTTTTTGTCGATCCCTCATAGATTGGAGTTTCTCCAATGCTATTGGTTTCTTGAACTTTAGATTCTCTGAGTGGTCTTGGCATTGCTATTGGCGCACTGCCATTTGTATAATTCTTGAAGTATTCTGGCACTTCTCGAAGATCGTGATGGGGCTGAACTAGCCTGACATGTGGCATGTGTATTGGGTGGCATAGTTGCATTTATTAATTTGTTAAGCTCTTCTTTTCTTTCTTTTTCTGAAGTTGCTTGATCGAGCTTCAGCCGCACATGTGGCTTATATTTCTAAAACTTCTTACGTTGGGAACTGTGGGGTAATTTTTCCACTGGTAAGGTGTTTCCAAGTAAGGGTTCATGTGCTGCACATACTCCTTCCAATCCCTCAGGGGACCATTCAAGAGGCAATGGTTCTGATTTTGACGGAGCTGACTTTGCAAGGTACAATTCGACAATCCTTGATTGGACTCATTCAAATTCATTGAAGTGCTCGGCCTTGGCTTTTCTGTGATTTCCTCCTTTAGCTTTCTTGCGGGATCTTCTACTATTATTCAACTACAGAGGTTCAACTTTTGGGAGCTTGACTGCCATTAGGGCATGCAAAATTGCTAGGTCATTATCAAAGATTTGATCTTCAATTTCAGCATTTGCAGCCTCTGTTTCAAGGTCCCAAGGAAAATCTGAGTCATCATTGGTATTGGTACCTTCTTCATGTTCATTATCTCACTCGAGGTCAGCCATAAAGAATGGCATCTCTAGATCGATTGGTTCTTCATGTTGGAGTGGAGGATCTACCTGTAGTGCATTAGCATCTATCTGTGAGAAGATGGGGTCTAATGAATGGAAATTGTTGATGGTTGCCAATGTTTGTATCTAGTTATTGACATTGCTTTGTGAGTCACCCGCTATGGCATTAATAGCTCCTGTCCCCACATTCACCCTAACTGCAGTGTCTCGATTCTGGATTGTCAGTCTATCAGTTCCCCAATCATGGAGGACTGATTCTTCCCATAACCAAGGACCTCCCAGTAAGATTTGATAGGATTTTTTGGGGAGATCCAAGATTGTGAATTGAAGGGAAAAGCGGACTCCTGCGATCTTTGTGGACACGCCATTCACTATTCCCAAGGGTTTAGCTCATGAATCATTAGCAAGGCATATGTTGAAATTAGCCTTTTGCATCGATGGAAGACCCCATTCTTCGTAGAGCTCCTTTGATAGGACATTTACACCTGCTCCACCATCCACTATGGCTTGGACTTCATTATATGCCTTGTGGATCAAAGGCACAGTAATGTTGCATATGTCATCTCTCTCACCCATTTGCATAGGGATATCTGCAATGTCGTTCATAGGTGGAGGGGGATTTGCGAGTTCAACCCATCCTTTGAAACTCTGTTAGAGATTGGGACAATTCCGTAAGAGGATTCCGATGGGAATTGACAAAGGGCAACTCAGGATGCTAGAGAGTGCGCCTCCTTCAAGTTGACGTGGCGGTACATTTTGTTGTGGAGTCTGTTGTTGGAACAAAGGCTCAAGTATAGTATCAATACTTTGTGGGGCCGTCATGGATTGGGTCTTGAGCTTGTTTGTCAGCCTCAAATTGAGCTTGTTCATTTTGGACCCACTGTTGAAGTACCTAAGAATGAGTCTTCTCTACCTTTGCATTCGGGTATGGAGCTTCTTTTATTTGTGGCTCGGGAGTTGATGTGGATGAGCTCGACTGCTCATTGCTTGGTAGATGTGGAGGCACTTGTGCTTTCTTTTTCAGAAGTCACTTTGATTGGATTGGAATGTTAGGGTCCTTGGTGGCCTCTTTCTGTTGGCGTGTAATTACATTGATAGGTTGTGACTTTACACTTGCCAGACCCAAACTTTGATGGTCTACCCCAATGGTGCCGATGGGGATGTCAGGGTTAACCTTTGTTTGTTTTGGGATCTTATTTTTCATGGGACAATCCATGCATGCATGTCCTATGCCACAATCTCTACAGAGTGGTTGGAAAGTAGCTGGGCTACCACGATGAGGGCACTCTGCGATCCGGTGATTTTCTCCACAACCGTAGCACTTAATTGGTGCTCGAAATGTGTTGGGTTGTACTTGATTTGCATAAACTACTATTAGACCCTTTGCACCTTCTACATAGTACACTAGGTACTCTGCTTCATACTCAAATAACGAGTCTACTTCTTCAGCTTGTAATTGATGTATTGGAATTGCCTGAGGAGCTGGGTTTGGTGCTCTTGGATATGGTCGTGGATTCGGATTCCTGAGTAGTTGTGGGACTTGTGTCCAAATAGGAACAGGATTTAGCCTCAGAGCTGGGGGCACTTGTGCCAGTTCCGATTGCCTATATACTGCCATGGGTGCCGCTTGATATTGTGGAGGTCGAGGTGGATTGTTGCACATGTTGAAGATGCAACTATTCTCATCATGTCCGCCGATGATGCAGATATGGCACCACAACCAGGGTGGTGGATTTGCTTGTGCAGTGAACCTGGCTCTGAGGACCGGGCACTCATTTGCTATATGATTTGCTAGGCAGTGTGGACACCAGACATTTTCTCGCTGTGGATATATTTGAGTTGGCGGCTAAGACAAGTGGAGTATTTGATCCATGGCTGCATCATGTCTTCTTTTAGCTTCATGGTCATGGCCTCTAGGTGATCTTCATTGGATGTTTTGGTAGTGTCCTTTGATTTACACTTTGAGCGCTTATCTTGTGTATTTGATCTGCCATCATCACTGCTAGTGTCTGAGTCTGTCATGCCATCCTTGATGTCAATGGCTATCTGGATGAGCAGCACTGAATGTTTCATAGCTGCTTATCTTTTTTATATCCTTTCGGATTTTCTTTCTTAGACCTGCTATGAACCATGCCGTGAGGTACTTTGCATCTAGGCATGGGTCAA